>NW_009625942.1:324-35277 GCF_000690535.1 Cariama cristata | reverse complement strand
CCGAGAGCTGGTTTGCAACATGCTCCTAGTTCAAAGAGTTTCCGGGTGTAACTCAGACCGACTGCCTCTTTCAGTGCTAGCTATGCTTGCTCTTTGGCAGGGGCATTTACGCCCACATGGAGATGGAGTTTCCCGCAGCCTTGGCTAACAGGTCTGTGTTGTTGTAAAAGCCATGCCGTGGCCAACAGTGGATGCTTAGGGAAGGATGCAAGAGCAAGGCAACATCACTTAACCTGGGCAGTGAAGGCTTGTGTTTTACAGTCCAGAAGTCTTAGGTTATCTGGGCTGTTAGTGACTGATTGTTCTGTTTTATCATTGCTTACAGCAGTAGATAATTGGGAGTAAAACCTCGTTATACTAGGCACAGTCTTTCCTTGAAATAACTAAAGACAAGAGCTAAAATTTTAATATAATATTGCCAACAAAATGCAGCTCCTGTGGGGTGGGATACCACTGGCTAAGCAGCGAGCCTTGCAGATCTCTCCTGCAGGCCTGGGTGCTTGCTGCATTGCATGCTTCAAATGAAACGAAAGGCCAGATTAAGGTTTTTTTCTGTCATTCCCTTGTCAAAAGGCTGGATTAAGACAGCACAGTTTGGCAGAGGCAGGGAGGTGGCCTTGCAGAGTGAGTCCTGGCTTGTAGCCAGCCAACCCCCTGATGCCTCTGTACAGCCCCAAGCTTCAGGAAGGTAGGGCAGAGAGGGGTGGTGCCTTGAGCCCCAGTGGGTTATCTCAGAAGGTCAGTGCTAGTCACAGGGAGGCAAAGTTCCCTCCTCCTGGGAAGTGGGGAAGTCTGTAAGTGCCTTCCAGATTCAAAAGCAGCAGTGGAATAACAAATCACCTCTATAATTGGCAGCAATTGTCATAATCCCAATCAGCCCTGACCTAACTGGCCGTACGTTTTGCAGCACCAATTTGCATTCTGTGGTTTCCTTCAGTCGGGGTGTCACTCATTCCCGAGACTGCTTTCCCAGCAGCTACGAGACATCTGGGGATGCCAGTGCAAGAGGGAAAATGACATTTTGAGAAAGATGTCATTTCTTTTTCAACACTACAAAACATCCACCCATCTGTCACAAACGCATGTCGTCTTTCCCGGCACTCCAGCATCTCTGAATCAGTCACACACGGAGTACAGCTCAGCACAGAGGAGTTTATCCAGTTAATGTTATCAATCATATGCCAGCTTGCATTACATACGAGTGCCAGAACCACCTTATTTTCACCCCTTACCATCAGGTTTGAGTTTTTATTTTAAGCTTATCCTAGAGAAAAGAGCTAGAGAAAAACACAAGTGGGGAGGTAGCACTGAGGTGTCTCTGGAAGACCAAGCTGGCTTGCAGACAAACTGAATGTCTGTATCCTGAAGGAAATCTGCTGTCGGGTTGCAGAATCAGAGGTGGAACGCTTAAAGCCAGACAGCCAACTGCTCCCTAGATCCTCCCACAGCTGCTTTTTGTTTGAAACAACCTGATACCTTTTGTGTGTATTAGAAGATGCTGATCCCTTATAGCAGGAGAGGCCAGGTGATTTGCCTGACAAGCTCTCGCACTAATAGCAAACCAAAGCGTCTTCATGCTGTTGATTCTGGAAATAATGTTAAGCCTAGTAAAATACTAGTTGCACCATTTCTTAACATCTTGGGGTCCGATCTGTTTTTCAGTGTCACTCTGTGCCATTTAGAAACAGTACTTTGAAAAACATTCAGTTAACCATTGGTGAAATACGCTCTGTGACTGTAGTAAAGTGTCCGTTGCATGGTAATTAATAACATGCTGCAAAGTTCTTGCTGTGTGAAAATACAGTAGCAGGTGTGCCTATATTACCAGAAATACTTTCAGCTCAGATTAACTTGAAATTTTGGTTCATTAAGCTGTCAGCAACTCTCAACAACTATAAGAAGGATAAAATATTGATTACTAGTCTCAGAAACTGCAGGCATGTTTACAAGAATCTCTAATTTGTCTCTCTGAACAGGAACTGGCCGTAAATTCTAGGTTTGTTTTCAAGTGTTTGTGTATTTGTTACTGCCATATTGATCTTTTATAAAACTCAGAAGTCCAAGTCACACTATTGCATTGAGCCCTGCTAGAAAATAATCATTAGTGCATCATTAAATACACGGGAGTCTGAAACAGAGCAAAGTCCAGAGAAAAGCCAATCTAATTTAATGTAGAATATTACACATTTTTTGCAATATTTAACTTTATTTAAAAAGATGTAAAGAGTACACTCTTACTGTAAAGAAGATCAGACAATTTGCTGCGTTGTCTGTGAATTACTTAATTTGCTCAGATGTTTCTACCTATGTCTTCCATCCATCCTCTTATTGCCACCTTCAGAAATATCTCATTCTCTGAGACAAGAATTCTATTTCCTTTATCAGGCATTTTTATATGTGTCTTGAGTATCTTGTGTCACTGCCGAGTTAGAAATCAGCCATAACAATACTGGAGAAAATTAATTCTCCTTGTGTCTCGCTCAGTCACCTTGAATGCCAACTTCTAGAAGTGAGATAGCATTTGTCATTCTGATAGTGCTGCTATTTTGTCGATGAGGTAAGATGAAAACTGGGCTTAGTAAAGCAGGCACATGGCTTATCAGGCAGTTCCGTGGATGCATTTTAGGTTTGGAGGACTATGAAAGATGAGACCAAGTCAGGAACTTTTATACTTAAGCCTTTGCAAACTTGAAATTTTTTTGAAGCATCTGTATTTAACTAAAAAAAGGTACCTGACTTTATCTGACCACTTCCTGAGAAGAGATGAAACTTGAAACACTACTTATCAATGGAGAAGTGATTGACAGAGAGCGCTTCTCCAGTCACTGGTGGCAAAAAAATGCTTTAAATTTAATAACTTTAAATGAAGCTGCTTATTTATTTGACTACAGAAGATGAAGGCCCCTGCTGTAGGCTGTTGGCCAGAAGGTGTGTTTGTGAGATGTAGTGCAGAACGTGAAAGGCATAGTAGCAAATACTGAACGGAGAAGTCAACCTGCATGTATTGCTCCATGTACCAGTGATTGTCTGTCAAGGGTGGTGTGTGCTTACTAAGCAGGCCTATAAGGAGGCTCTAAAGGGCCTAGGAAATTACTTCCCTCCCATCAGCTTTTTGTCTCCTCCTCACTTGGAGGGATCCAGTTCCTGCTGCTACAACCCCTGAGACTGAAGGCTCCCTTGCACAGGGCAAGGAAGAGGCAATGCTACCCCGAGGGTATGTCTGTGTGATGCATTGCTGAGACTCTTAGGGAACACCAAAAGAAGTAACTTAGGAGCGTACAAGAGAGTAGTATTTGTGACTTTGCTGCCTGGACTCATTTGTCCTTGTGAGCAACAGAGTGTTTAAGTCTGGAGGACCCCATGGTACAGGACTGATACCGTTTTGGCAGCTTGTGAACCTAAGTACCCTGGAATTATACTGAGCTTGTCTGTCATTTGTGACAAAGGAAGTTTTGCAGATGAATAAAGAAAAACGGAGGGGGGTCAAATTTGTTCTGTTCCCAGTTTGTTGACATGAAAACTTTGAAAAGGGGAAGTTGTTCTGCCTTTCTCTGTAATCAGTATTGCAACTGCCGAGGAATTCTGCAACTCCTGCTCCTTTTCATGGGGCATCACCATCAGCCAACACCACCACCACCTCTCCTATCACTCTTAGGAGACAACAGGCTTACTTCTGCTTTCCTTTCTGCAGCCTGCTAGTTCAGTGACCCGTGTGTATGACTATGAGTGCTTCTAATGGGAAAGGTTCTCCAGCTACTGCAAAGCTCTAAGCTTTGCTTTTCCTTCAGGGCTCTGCCTTTCTTCTAGTCACACATTAGGCCTCCGCATTGGAAGAGGGATATAAAAGAGCTTCAGCCCTATTTCTCTGAGAAGAACAGGGCCTTTTCCCCTTCAAATGAAATTTTGAACAAGCTGTGTGTTTTAGTTCCCTCATGTTTATCTGAAAGCACTTAAAGAGTGTTTTTGAATAGAAAGAAGCTTTTAATTTGGATATGAAGGAGATGTATAAACAGAAGAGAGATTTTTCTTGCTCCTGTAGAATAAATCCTGCTGGCTGAAAAATAATTGCTTTTATCTCTGAAAGTCTCTTCCAGCCAGACTGGCAGGGGACACGGACACTGGCCAGAAAATTGAGACTGGATTGCCTAGAGGCTTATTACTGGGATGATGGTCCAGCTGGACTGAAGAGATGGACAGGCTGGGTTGGGACTATGTGGGGTCAGTGGGTGTGCTCTGCAATTCATGCAGTGGTACCTCCAAATGTGTGGTCAGCTTGCAGTGTGATGAGCATTGAACTATTTCAACCTACATGCCCAGTCTCTTAGTCATAAGTGGAGATTTAAAACTAAGGGTGAATTATCAGACTGTGCTGTAGCCAGAGAACACTTATCAGCTGTTTGTAATTCAAAGCCTGTCTGTGCCTTAAACTGTTGTTTTAGAGAAAGAAAAAAACCAAACATAAAAAACCCCAACCAAAACCCCACCCCCAAACCCCTTGATTATTTTATTTCTAGTATTGTAATTGGCATACTTGAGTTATGGCCAGAATGTGAAAATAGCATACTCAGAATTTGCTACTTCTTTTGTAGTAATAGGTCTGTTAGCAAACTGTCAATCAAATGCTATTTGTTTCAAAGAAAAGTGTGATGACAGCTTTTCTGCAATGGAAGCTCCATTATCCATCACCTGAATGTGTTGCCTAAGCAATGAAACAACCTTCAAATGTCCTGAATCCTTTTATACATCTTGTCTGGTTTTAGCTGCTTTGAAAATGTTTTACTTTTGACTGAATCCTTACAAAAAATTTCTAGTCATATCTGCTAACAAAGCATACTTATAACTTGGAGAATAGGATGCGGGACTCTTACTGCCTGAGAGTATCTTTAAAGACATAGTAAATGCTTTGTCAGGTTATTGAGTGCACTTTTTAATGAACTGTCTGAGTGAGAAACAGAAAGATTGATTGTGGGGTTGACATTAGGTAAGTAAGTACCTGTCAGGTGGAAAGCTGACAGTTTGGAGGCGGTGGTTAGTTGTCTTAGAAGTGTTACAGGGGTCTGGAGTGGAAATATGTAGAAAATGCTGGTTGTTCCAAAAACCAACAGCAAAGGAGGGAGGGAGGAGACTGGTGCAGGGGAAGGACATGGTGAAAGGACGTAACACTGGGTGAGTTCCCATGCCCTCATCTCTGTGCCCATGCTCCAGGCAGGAGCGGACGCGTAGCAGGGCAGTGGGGACACCAGACCATCTGGCCTTTCTCGCTCATTAACTCCCTTTATTTTTGGCACTAGACTGGTGGTAGTGGCTTTTCTACCCTTTCTTAGGCTAAATGAAGATGGACTATCATGGCTGCTGCAGTTGCAAGGTTCAGGAATGTGGTTTTGAACATTTCTATGGCATCCTCAGAAAGAAGCTGGTGCTGTGCTATGTGCTGAGAGAGGGCATGTGTTAGGAGGCAGGATCCCTGCAACGGGGTGTGCAAGGACCATCCCAAAATGTTACACTAGCAAACTTTTAGACCTCAAACTAGGGCCAAAGGACAGTCCACAGAAGAATGTACTGTGTTATACAGTGGTGGGTCTTGACTTCTTGGGAAGGCAAGTGGAGAAGTAAGGTGCTCATCTCATTGTCCTGCTCAGTGTCCAAATAGACCAAGCCATTTTGGTATTCTGAAACCATGATGGAGGAGGAAACGGCCCCCTATTCATGATCTAGACATGATTAATGTATAGTTATGGATAAACAGCTGTTACAAATAAACCTGAAGCCTGACGTTTGGTCCCATTTGATAAAATAAACTTGCACTTCTGGGATTTAAATACTTCTGAAGGCTGGTCACATAGACTTCTGACTTCCCCTTTCAGTTGATCTGGAAGTAAAAGGCAAATCAGCTTTTGAACAAGCTGTGTGTTTTAGTTCCCTCATGTTTATCCAACAGCACTTAAAGAATGATTTTTGAATAGAAATAAGGTTTCAATTTGGATTTTGGAGAAGGGACAGACTTCTTTTGAGAACTTTAATTTACTCCTGCTTAAGCAACTTGCTGGCTACTCCAAATGCTAAATGTACAACTTAGGTCAATAATGACATCTTTCAGATGAGTACTGAAGGAATGTTTTAAAAGTTCTAATCTGCTTTTCTAATTTAACAATGAATAATCTATGATTAAGGGTTAAAAGAAATTCATCTGAAGCTTCAAATGGGATGGAGCCAGTGAGGATACATGAGACAGGAAGGCTCTCACAGACAGAAGGATCCCTATCAGTAAGAGAGGAGTGTGCGGAAAGGGATTCCATCAGGCTAGAAAAAGGTAAGGTGTATCATGGGAATAAAGAGCTTTACGTGTTGATTCAGAAAGCAGTATGCGAGGAGGAAGGCAGAAGCTCTCTACAGATGCTCTGGAACTAGGACTGTGCCAGAGAGATAAGCAAGTCGCAAGGATCACGTTGAGTGTGGTTATTAAGAAGTATCAGTAGAAAAGATGATTTGGCTAATCCTTTGCCTTCGCCCATCAGGCTCAGTGGCCAGAGGTGGTGGAGAAGGCTAAGCTGTCTTCTGATGGGTCAGGCTGTCTCCACAGCATCTGAGGTTTCAGAGGGCACCAAGACCACCAGAGCTTTTAGAATACTGCTAAGGGGTTTTCTCACTTCTTACTGTACATTATAGTATATACAATATACTAGTATACAACTTGTAGTTCTGTCAATGCCAGTTAACTAACTGTAAATTAACTTGTTTTACCTAAGACAGTGGCAAATTCTGCATCTGGATGCTCCACAGTTCTGCCCCAAGACACATTATTACATATGTGAGTAGAAACCAGCTAGTTTAGGCGTAGATGCTACAGTGATGGATAATGTGCTGGATAGATGATGAAAATCTAAACATGTTTAAACACCATAACTTAGATTTAAGCACTGTAGTCAACTTGAATAGGACCTTGTTAAGAGTTCCTTTAGTCCATTCTAACAACAAAGAAAATTCAGAGATATTTGATTGGGCTCATTTAAAAATGCAATGTGGTTAAAAGCAGTCAGTGAAATAGCTGAATTTTTGTGTGCTGGGTTGCAAATTGTGTAGGCTACCAGCACTGAAATACTGGGAGGGAAAATCCTTATCTGGGACATTCTAATACAGTGTACTTGAGAAAACCAAGCTGTGTACTTTCTATAATTTTCTTCATCTAAGAATATAACATAAAATGGTGCTGCATTGCAGATCAGAAAAAATGTAACTTTTTTCCTTCATTTATACAATTTCAAGCAACTCTGGAGATACTGTAGCTTCTAGATGTTTGGAACATAGGACAACAATAGGAATTTAGAGTGGAAGTTATTCTTTCTGATTTGATTTTTTTTTTTTCCCTATAGATTACAGAAAAAGAAATGTGAAATATGTACTAATTGGCTATTCTTAGCTTTTATTTTTGAGTTTCATTCTCGCATGTAATTGTTTGAACAGACAAAATATAATCCTTCTGCTGAAAATTGTAACTGTGCAGAGGATTATAGCACTTAGTCTATCTTAAAGAATATCCAAAATTACAGATCAGTATCAACTGAATTATAACCAAAGGATGTAGAGACTTATTTTCACTGTTGTAAATTGGGAAAACTAGCATCCTGAAAAAAAATGTAATTACTTAATCTATGGGGAAATGTTTAAAAGAAAGTATGTGAGGAAAACCCCAGAAGGTTTCTGATAAGACACAAATCAGAACTAGCCATCGTTACAAACCAGTAATAGCCAGTAGCACTACACAGGAATGAAAGCAAAAATTGCTTACATGATTGTTAAATCACACTGCCTGTCTCTGGTTTTTCAAGATGCCTCATGTTGTTTTCTTTCTTTTTAGTATGCTGTTTCCAAAATCACCTAAGCCTTTGGAGTTAAAACCCATGCTTTGGTTGATATCCAGGTTTTTCAAAACACTGTATGTTTATGAAAAAATTCAGTATTATCTGTGGCCAGTGACGCTTACTGTAAGATTGTCTAGATGAGGCTCTTGCCACTTTAAACTGAAAAAGCATGAGAACAGCTTGGCAAAGTGATTCCTGATTTATGTATGCATGTCAGCATTTCACAAGTACTAAAATATAGCATTTGCTTATTTGCATGATGATGCCCGAGCTGAAAGATATCAATTTAACTACCACTGGTTTATTGGCTCTTGGATCATGCTTCTAGATATATTTTATAAATGTGAAAGCGTGCTATCAGTCTGGTGCTTTTTTTTCTAGCCGCAGACACCAGCATATGGAAACTAATATGATTGTTTTCTTCAGTATAGTGTATTATTGTGTGCATGAATGTTGCCTGAAGTACCATACATCTGAATTTTGGAGTTGTCCTTGGCAAATGGAGAACACCACGGTTCATCTTTGTGTCTAAATTTGTGCCCTTAACTAGCAGCCCTGTTGTTCACAGTCAGGACTGCAAGGGCCACTGGGGCCAGCTGTGTAGACACCTCGTCACAGGCAACTCGGAAATGTAGGGTGAGGTTTGGTTGCTTGATTGCTTGCTACAGAACCTCTGAATCTTCCTGATGAGGAGGTGCTTTTGCTAAAGAAAGCGGAGTCCTGTGCAGCAGGTGTGTAGCGTGGAGGTCGGGCATGTAATGCAAGGGAGTTCCTGTTCACTGCTTTTCCAGAAGAAGCTCAAGATTTGAAGTACTGTGTTGATTTCATTCAGGCACCAGAAATGCTTTAATCTATTTGGCATTCAGCCTGCTTTTTTTCTGCTGTGCCACCTGATGGTGCTTCATCAGGCGAAGGGCTGAGCTGAAAGGATGTGAAGGATGTGCAATTAAAACATGCCACAGAAGTATTTATTCATTGGGCTTAAAACAAGACAGAGATTTAAAAAGGAACTTCACCCAGGAGCTGGAGTGTTGCAAAAGCTGGTACGCCTTTCTGTCTGAGGGAAAAGGCAGTAGCGTGGTCACTAAAATAGTCTGAACTTCAAACTCCAGAGTTCAGTTGAGTGAATCACATGTTTAAAGGCTTTAAAAAAATGTATGATAGAACAAACTCTTCTGGGTGTTCCTTGTTTAGAGCTAATTAGGCTACCTTGACCTGCAAGGAAATTAGACTAAGTGTTGCTGGGAACAGAGAAAGTATTTTTATTTCAGTTTGTGTCTGGAGGGACAGTTTTTGCATGGCACCCTTCTGTAACATTGATCTTGTCGCATATATTATTTTTATCATGCATGTATCATTTTGATTTACTAATTAGATTACTGTAGCTCTAGAAGGTAATCAGGCCACTTGATTCACTTTTTATAGCTGCAGTAGAGTTTGGGAGGAGGAAACAAAATCTGCAAGCAATCCTTAAATCTTCCATGCAATACACTTTTGCTCCCATTCCTCTTTGCAGTCTGGCTGCAATAAATGGGGCGCACAGAAAGTAACGAAACTGAATATTTTTCAAAGCCTGTTAGTCTCTAAACCACCCATCTGGATTGGTTAGTGTGGCAAAAATAGAAAATACTGAGCTTAAACTTGGCAGGTTTTAAAGCTGGAATCTTTGTACAGGGCAATGAAAAACATTAGAGTGCATGCAAAGGAGAAATGTTTGCTGATGCATTTGTAAAAACCAATTTAAACATTAATACACTACTAACAATGTCAAAGACTTTGTAAGCGTACATTTGTAGTGATTCATTTCCATAATCACCTGACCCATTTTTAAAATATGAAATCAATAACCTTTTTTTGGCTTGGTGGAAGAAGTGAAAGCATTTAGGGTTTTGTTTTGAGTGGAGGTTTTTTTTTTTAACTGTTTGTTTTTTACAAATGACAGTGAGGTAGGAGAAATTCTCCAGTTTGCTTCACTATGTCTTATTCTGAGAAGTTAAGGGTATGAATTCACCCTTAAATATATTTATTTTTCACAGCTGTCTTTCACTATTTTCCAGGGCAAGTGAAGTATTCATGATAAATATTAAAGTCTTTTTTTTTCTTAATCACACTTTCAGAGGCAGAGATCAGAAACAAACTCTAGCATTTTTCAACTCAAACATTTTTCTTTTGTTGTGGGGGGGGAAACATAATTTGGTGTAGCTCTTCGGAGGTTAAGTGAGCATCTCGGAGTGATGGGCCAAAACGATCTCTCCTTGCAGCACAGGGCACGTGCTGGCCGCCGAGTGTGTACCTGCCTACCGCTCTCAGGGCATGTCCAAGGGGAACGGTGGTATGCGCACGGGAATGAGCTCTCCCCACAGCCTCCTCTTCTCTGGGCTGAACAACCCCAACTCTCTCAGCCATTCCTCACAGCAGAGGTGCTCCAGCCCCTGATCATCTTCGTGGCCTCCTCTGGACCTGCTCCAACAGGTCGGTGTCCTTCTTCTGTTGGGGGCCCCAGAGCTGAAGGCAGTGCTGCAGGGGGGGGCGGGTCTCACCAGAGCAGAGATGAGATGGTGGCCATGATGTTCCAGGAGGGTCAGGGGTCCTCAGTGACGCCCCACTGCCCTGGCTTCCTGCCTGTGGCATGGCCCCCCGTGCCCGACCATGGCTGAGAAGGGGATGAGGTATCCAGGCATCCCGCCGGTGGGAAAGGGAGGGGCAGCCAGCCTGCGCAAGGTCTGCCAGCACTCCATAAAAGAATTCCCGACTGGTTTTGTTTCTCTTTCAGCATCTTTTCTAGTCTGCTATGTTGTTTTGGAAATGGGAGGACTAGGACTGTGCACAGTATTTGAAACATGGGTGCAATAGGCATTGAATTGTTGAGGTAAAGGTGTTTGTATTTTGTGTTCTATTTCTGTCCTTTTAATTTCAAACCATCTATTGGCTCCCTCCTCCACAGTTTCTTTGAAATGTCACTAACTTACACTAAAAATTAGACTTTTATGATTATAAGTAATGGACTATTTCTCAAAAATGAATTTCCACTAGGGCTCACATTTGTGGCCTAAACAGGCTGTTATGACACTGAAGAGAATGCTACATCTTATTTTGTGTTCACATGAGATTTTTATTCTATGTCAAATTGATCTAAAAGTGTGGCTATGAACTTATTTCTGAAAATGTTATTCAGTCCATAAAATTTTTTTTCTTGTGTTTGATTTACATGTTTTTAAGCAAAAACAATTAAGTATTTTTCTAATGCTAATGCAAGCAGCAGAAACTTGTAACGAGTTTTTCACAGAAAATTAACAGACCAGGAATGAAAGTCTTGGCTCTGTGAAGTGAACGGTAATATTTTCATCGGTTTCAGGGATGTAATCCTTGTGAGCTGCTGAGTAACTCAATCCTGAATAGGTTTCGGATCATTGTGGCTACCTTCAATTGCAGCTTTTGAACAAAGAAATGGCCGATAGTTTGATTAAATACCTAGGTTTCTCTTTCTTCTCCACAGGCCTGTAGTGAGCATACTGACAAAACCAAGCAAAGGCCCGGCAATTATGACAGATAACTGTTCATCTAAGCAAAATCAACAGCTTGTCACACTGCTACCTTCCTCTCTGCAAGCTCAGTACCCAGAAACCCGATAGCTCAGCATTGTCAGACTGAGTCAAATTAACTGCAAATGACGGGGTGATATTTATTTAGGGCAACTCTGGCATACTGTTAATTTACGTGTTCTACCACTGACGGATTTGCTCTTCAGTGGAAAGCAAACTCATTAGAACACTAAGGGAAGACTTTTATATTCTTTCTTGAAACATGTTGAGCATTTTGAATAAAAGAGTAATTACAGTTTTTATAGTCAGCAGAACAATGTGAAGTAGTTTTACTTGGAATGATACTCAAGCACTTGTCAGCTTGTCATTCACAGGAACCTTTTAAAATGCCATAGTAGTTACTTTCTAAATGCATAAATATTAAGTCACTGGAACACAGTTAAAACAATGATATTCAAGGAAAGATATTTTTGCGTTTGGATTTTGACTACACAATCCATGGCAGAAAATCTGTGTGTTTCTAGAAAAGTACTAAAATAATATTCCATGCAAGTTAGATTTCTTGCTTAAATTAACTTAATATTAAAAAAACTCACTCTAATCAACCCCTCCAGTCTTGGTATAATAGCATACTGTCCATAGTATTTAACAACAATGTGTTTAAAAATATAAATAAAGGAGAAAAGAAAATTCTTATAGTAATGCATCAATTACAGCCATTACCACAATGTGTAGGAAAAGCTGTATTTTGCTCCAGTGATTTGGCGGTTCTCTATTTGCAGGAGTTTAGTGCCTTGCAAAGGATCTCTGCACCACACTGAGTCAGGACTGGGAAGCACCAGGGTACCAAGTAATTTTGAATGCAATGTGCTAAATAGTTACCCTGGTTCTAAAATACTTAAACACCAAAATCACATGCCTGGCATTGCTGAACCTCATTTTAACACGTCAGACATTTGTATATGACACTATCCTTCTGGTTGTTGCTGAAAGCATATACTGTGGCATGCCAAACTTTCAGTCCCTGTTATCTCTGTGTAAATTTGGCAAAAGTTTATTGATTTCAGTAAGCTTCCTGGTGAGATTTTTTTTCTTGTACAACAGGGCAGAATTTGGGTTACATTCTCATTTCCAAGAGCAGTGCTCCTGCAGACTTCTGCACTGCTCTGTGCTGGCTGCAATAAAGGCACCGTCCAGCTCAGACAACTGCGTCCCGAAAGCAGAAGTGCTCCTCGATGTTTGAACTCCAGCTCGTGGGGTTTTTCTGCCTTTCTCCTGTCCAGCTTCTGCAGGCTGACTGTGAACATTCATTAGGCTGCTGTATTATAGACTAGTTACTAAGACATCAATAACTCACTTAATTTAGAAACAACACATGTTTGGTTTTTTTTTCATTGGTGATTTTGAGGGAGTGGATAAATTGCATGATGAAGACCCAGAAGCTGATTTGGTAGAGTATTAGCTGGGCTTTCATCTCAGTCTCTCGTGAAATTGGGTATGTAAGAAAAGCTGCTGTGCTCCTTTTTCTGTGAAACATACTCAAGGTTCTTGATTCTTAGATCTTTGCCAAAACCCACTACCTTCAGATGTACCCTTGCCAAAACCACCCTTTTCTCAGCTACGTGACATCATATGTAGTCTTCACCCCAGTGAAAAAGGAAAATGTGTAATTCAGATATCCAGATGCCTTTGAGCAGACTGACAAGGCATTGCTGTCAGCAAAGGTTAAACCAGCTCTGTATCCAGAAGCAATATACCCTGAAAACAGGTTATAACTGAACTTCCTTCAGTGGCTAGCACTATTATTGTAGGTAGTACAACATTGTTTTTATCTTGAATGGTGGTGCAAACTTGCTGGT
The DNA here is from genome assembly GCF_000690535.1 of Cariama cristata. Lineage (NCBI taxonomy): Eukaryota > Metazoa > Chordata > Aves > Cariamiformes > Cariamidae > Cariama > Cariama cristata. Next base: position 22,017 of record NW_009625942.1, on the reverse strand, counting down.
ATATACTTGTGTACAGATGTGAGAGTACTTTCTGAGGGACAGTCTAGTCCGTGGGGCACTGTGGGTAGCTTGGATAGGATTACCTGCAGGTCTTAAAAGTTATTTCCTACATTTCATAAACACTAATAAATGTTGACTGCAGGAATAAGGAGGTTCTTTGTGAAAACATGTTGGAAAACTGAAGATTGTCTTCACGCTAGAGAGCCTCCAACAAATCACCTGACACTTAGGCTGTTTTAAGAATCTGAAGCAAGGCACTATGTTTAAAAATACTAGTCATGATATTAGGGACCTTAATCTTTTACACAAAAAGCTCAAGGAACTTTGCTATTGACTGAATAGATGAATGAAAAACCATGCTGTTTGAGGTTTATGCTCATGGTTTTTCTCTATTAATTAGAGAGCCACTTTACACTTTTTGGTAATGTTCACAAAACTGCCTGAAACCCAGCTTTAATGATTTAAACAAAAGCTTAGTTTTAGTTTGCCTTTTTGGTTTCTGCAGAAATGGCAGGACTGATGGGAAAGGATATGAAATCTCATTGACCAAAGGAAAGGAAAAAATGGCTGTGCAAGCAAGAAAATAATATATTAAAGAACAAAGCAAGGTCAGCTTATCGCAAGGTCAGAAAGGTTCTCTTTGAGGGATTTGTTTGACGATGATGTAGAGAACAAATACTTGTTGCAGGAATATTGCACACTAAGTGTAGACGGTACGTACAACACAGCAATTTCTTACATCAAGACTGAAACCTGTGGTGTTTTTATCTTGGGTGAGGGTTTTGTCGTTCATTGAACTTATTTCTTTGGTTCACTGAGACAGTGAACATTTTTCTATGGCAAGATTTGATTGTGTTACACAAAGCAGCAGGTGTGGCAGGGCATTGAGAGTAATCAACAGTACAAAAGCAAGGAAGATCTATACTTTTAAACTGCATTTTATATTATAAGAGACATCTATATGGAGGCAACAGTTTGGTGAGTGTTTCTGGCTCTGAAAAGTGAGACTCCACCATTTTTTTTATACGGAGAATGAAATGGACACTTCCACAGGCATGGTCTATGACAGCATTTAGGGACAAGAAATGTATCCTCCCACTTACTAATCACTCAGTGGTAGATTTATGCAGTGATATACTCCTGATCATAATAATTGCTTTGAAAAATATGTTGTATTTAATGTATTGCTTTCTCTGTCTCAGGGGCCAAAATATAATAAAACTCAAGATTTAAAAAGAATATGCCTTAGTATTTAGCCCACAGGCAACCCCTTCTGGCTTCGTCAGAGGCTTTCAGGAGCTGAAACATCAGTCAGGGCAGGAATGAACCTGGAGCAGAACATAAGTAAATGGGGAGGGTCTGAAATATCCAGGGTGTAGCTCGGAAAACAGTATCAATGCTGAAGTCTGTGGCATTTGTCATCTCTCCCCGCCCCCTTCTTTCTCTTTTTCATGGTTTTTGTTACTACGTCTCCAGTTTGGGACATGGAATTTTTAAAAAAGAAAAACTCAGCCAAGTGTATTAATGCTTCATTTGAATTATTCCTTTAAACAAAATGTTGCACTTGATTTTCTTTACATTATTACTATGCATGGTAATTTTTTCTTCTGTAGCCTGTGGAAAGTTGTGCTACACCTACAAACCTGTCTGAAAGTGGTGTTAGTCCTTTAGGACTGTCACAAGTAAATTCGTAAGGCCTTGACTAAAGAGGAAATGGCCTGGTTTTGAACATGACCCTCCACACAGTACCTTTTGTCACCAAGCTCCTCTTCCACTTGGTCTGAAGTGACAACACTGTAATTTGGCCAGAATACAGCTGGTGAATTGACTACCTCTCCTAGCTGTGGATGCAACACACAGCATCGCGGTGGGCTCTCAAGTCGCTGAACTACACAGAGAGGAATGGGCATTCCTCTCTGTCTGTAGTGCACGTAGCATTGCTCCTCCTGCATATTTACAGCGTGTCTTGGTGTGTTACATAAAGCACTGGGCACCGCATTAATAGCGGCAGAGACCAACCTGGTCCTGAATGAACAAAATGGACAAATTAAGAATTAAAAACTTGTTCAAGGTCAGTGTCAGCCAGTGTCTGAGCCAAGAGAAGAATCCAGGTGTCCTGATGCACAGTATGGTGCCTTTCCACTATGCCATGACATCGTTGTTGTGCAGATAATGCAGTAAAAAAATGAAAGGGAAAAAAAGGATGACATGTCATCTGGACTGTGAGCCACTTCCTTTTCAGCATTAAATGAATAGCAAAATTGTATAACAATGCAGTGAGACAGTTGCTTATGGTGTAGGTGTTTGTATTATGGCTTGTACTTTTAAAATATACCAGAGAAAAGGCCATGCAGAATCATCTTGAAGCTTATTTAATTTTTAATGTAAAGGGCATTTTTTGATCTGTTACAATTTGGTGTGCTTTTATTGATCTCGTTTTTCATACTTTCTCAAAGATGTCAGACTTATCAGAATACCTGCTGTTGTTGCACAGCTTTTACCACAATTTTGCAATGGGGTCACACTACCACAATGTTTCTGGATGACATTCTAGAATCTGAATAAGAACACAGGCTTTCTTCCACGTCTTTAAAGAAAACAAAATTAAACAAAAGAGATTTTTATAGCAGTGGTGACATTTAACCAACACTTTCGAGGGCTATATTCCCATCAACCCAACAGTCATCGATTTGAGCAGAAGTAGGACTTCTGCTTTGCTTTTCATGGAGAGGATTTGTTTAGGAATAAGCAAGCCGGACAAAGGTGTCTTAAAATGATACTGTGGCAGCCGAGTCATTTGAGGATGTCTCTCTCTTTGATCATGCGTTTGCCACAGAGACGTGTGAGGCCACGTTGTAGGTGTCCCTTATAGTTGTGAGGTTCAAAAACCTGCGTCCTGAAATAGTCTATGACTCACCTGTATCCGCAATACTTGCCCTTGTGACCACAGGATTTTATTATTTTCATGTCCTTCTAACACAGCTGCCAGTAATTCTTCTTCAGAGCTTCTCATTTGTTCAAAATGCAGCTGTCTGCTTCCTCGCTGAAGTCAGCAACTTTGCCTATTTTGCTATTACGCTGACAGATTGCCTTCAAGGTGGCCGCTTGTTTTTTTGCAGACCTTAATGGATATGCTACTTGTTTTTGTTTTTCTCTGAGCCTTGTACTTTGAGATTTGCATTCTAACAATGTCAGAACAGCAAAGATCCTAAAGTTGCATTTTAGCATGGAAAAAATGTATTTTGTCTTCTGTTGCTTCTAGGAAATTAATTTCCCTTCAGCAATAATCTTGGTGTATTCTCTCTACTCTCTACCTTACATGCTTTTCCATCTTTTGACATTGAGGATTGCTGCACGATGTTCTGCTGAATGCACATAAAGTTTAAAAGTAAAACTTGTGCTTTGTTCACACCCTACGCGTTTGGCAGAGAGGAGTTTTAAAAATGCAGTCATTACATTTCATAATGGCAGTGTAGGCTGGAATAGTCCTTCAGGACAAGAGCATGGGGTAACCAGTACTGTTAGTTTAGAAGATGGGGCCGTGAGAATCAACTTTGATTCCAAATGTGGTAATAGATGCGGACATTGGCCTGGGAACTTGGTGAATTCTGGAAGCATTTTGTTCTCAGAAAGATTTTGCAGTAATTTTAGAACATGTAGCTCATCAGGAGAAATAAAGTGCTTCTGTAGTATTTTGGTTGGTTGATTGAGTAACAGTCTGAGTCCTGGTTTAAAGAGGAATCTGAAATATCTTAGGGCAGGAAAGAATTCTGATTCAATGAATATTATCCTTGAATGTTCAGTAGATGAAGAGATGACAGGCATAGTCATTGTGCCCTTTAAAGTTTTCACACCAGAAGTGCCCACTGCTTTTCATGCTTCCTTTGTTTGCTGCATTCAGTTCAGTTCCTGCATGCTTTTACTGAGCTTGGAAGTGCCTCAGGCTACTTAGTACCTAGACTGTGTTAGCATGAAAAGCACATGAATGCAGTAAAACATTTGAATAGGCTTGAATTCCAAGTATAAACCAGGAATGCTGAATGCCAAATTTGGCAGCCTTTGGAAATTTGGAGGTAAATCCCTGAACTGAATTGCCTTTGGGAGGTTGGCATCATCATATGGGTTTGCCTAAAACCTATCAGTCTAATGGCTGCTTAGATGTCCATGTCCTGCAGGGCAGGAGACTAGTTCACTCCTAATTAAAATCCTGGCTTTAATTGGAGTGAAGATAGGCCAGAACAATGTTCTTATTTCCTTTCTGCCCTTTTTTAGTGTCTGTGTTATATTTCCACTTCATATACTCTTACGGGGTCCGTTCAGTGTTGGAGTAGGTGGGCGGCAATCGTGGGTGCCCAGACATGCATTTTGTTTGTAAATGTTTCCAAGTGAGCAGAATTGGTTTTACTTCATAGTTCTACTGCAGGAGTCCCTCCACTCAATTTTCTGTTTAGGAAGAGAAGGAACAAGCTGCTTGATGCACAACTGAAAGATACTTGCTTTGGTGGTGAAACCATACTCATCAAGAGGACCAGAGTAGGCTGAGAGACTGACCATACTTTAAACACGTTACTTGTTTCTTAGAGCTGTGAGTAACCTCCTGAGAGGTGACATATTTACAAAAGTAGCTCTCCATCTTTTTGCCACAAGCACAGACTTGCTGAAAATAGAATCCTCAGAGAGGAAAAGTGAGAGACGGCGATTGCAACTGCTCAGAGCCACCTCACGCCATACATAGAAAGTATAAATCTGAAACGTATGCTCAGCTGCTGGTACCAGCTGTTACATTCATTATAGTAATTGCTGCCATTAGTGTGCTATTAATATTTCTCTTACAAATTTGCAAGATAAAATGAAAATGCAAAGTCTGCTCCATCTGCAATCATTTAGGTTCTTTGTGGGTCAAGTCACACAAGCAACAATTTCTAGCAATGCTCTTGTCCTTAAGGAACCAGTTCTTGGGAGAAGCTTCATTTCTCTGAGTTCCTTGTGAAATTTCCATTTTGTGCTGGAGGAGAAAGACAGCATGTAAATTTGGGAGGGCATAGGTACAGTTGCTACAGGATCTGCTTGCCTATTGCAGGAAAAGTCTAATACCTTGCATCAAGCAGCAGGAAATTTTCTGGGCCTGTTCAGCTTTTGGTGTAGCTTTGTACAACTTGGAGACCCTGGATTTGACAGGGAATGCAGCATTTTACCAAATGGGCCACACAGGACTGGGTCTGAATAGGTGGCTTAGCCTCTGGGTTGGAGGCAGCATGCTAAACCAGCCTCGGATGCTGGCATTGGTGTGAATCTGAGGTAATGTCATTCTGGCAATTGCGAGGTGACCCTGTATCAGTTCTTCATCACCAATGTCTTCCTAGAACAGACTTATTGTGGGCCAGGATTTGGCCCTGTGATGTGGGTTTTTTTCTTCCCTATCCTCTACTTTTCTCCATTTCTTAGGGGAAATTCTCATCTATGAAAGCGCTGTTGAGTCAGCGTCTTTCAGCTCAAGAGTGCCAACACTGTTCTCAACAAGTAGCTTGAAAAAATGTTTTAATTTCAGTTTTCTTTTTCACATAAACTATTAGAATGGAGAACGTTGCTGATCTAAACGATACTTATTCAAGTGCATGGAAAGCTGCAGGTCTGCCGCAAAGGATGGTTTCACCACACGCCCTCCAAATGTCTTGTATGGCTTCATGGAGAGTGGTGGGAGGAGAGAAATTCACTGTGTCTGAGAGGATGTGCTGCAGTTCTACTTCAAAGTATTAAGCAACAGTTAATGTGTTGGTTTTGGTGTTTTTACTTCCTAAGATAGTCGGTGTGTGCTTAAACAGTGGCCCCTTGCAAAAGCAGGTGCTGTGTTTCTTCCTGCGCTGATAGGTGTCCATCCTTTATGTAGCAGTACTGCGGGCAGAGCTACTGTCTTGCTGAAGCGTGCGAAAGCGCCATTCTCGCGCTCTCTGCACACCCTTCTCCTCGCTGCCTGGGGGGTGAAGGGTAGGAAAGATGGTGCTGGGAGTCACCTTCTTCATTATTCTGGATTTCCCCTTCATCCTCATCTAGTGTCAGCTTGTTCACGTCCGGGCTCAGTGAGAGGGAACTTGTTTGCCCATCAGACTACCCGACTCTCACACAAATTTCACATGTCCTCAGAAGTGGAGGAAGGCTGTACTCTCAAAGTGAACTCCAGCTGAGGACCAGCAAAGACCTGACTATAAAGTTTGTCCCAGCCAAAAATCCATCACTTCAAGGAGAGGCAAAACATAAAATTTGATGGATTTGGAATGAAAGAGCAGTTTACTCCAGAAGTGTCATATATAGCACTGATTGAAGCAGCAAGGTTTGAGGGAGACCCTGGTTAAATTTTAGCAGCTCATCATTAATACTGCGTCTGTCATGTTTTATGATGATTTACGTAGTATTATAGAAATAATGAACCAAGCTCTCAGCTGATGTAAATCTTTATCGCTCACTCCAACTCAGTGAAGTTCTGAGTTTCCTTTGGAAATTTGGAGTTTGATTTGCAGTTGTTATTGTTACATAGAATATTTTCCCTGCTTCCCCAGTGTTTGCAGTATATATTTCAAGTAACATCGACAATGTTGATAGATCCATCTGAATGCAGAGTTTTCTGTGCAGATTAATAACATGAAGTTGATTTCACAAAAAGACAAGTACCTTACCTCGCATTGCTAATGCAATTAAAAACACTGAAGAGGTCTTGCTATGGTATTAGCTCTTAGCATTGCAGGTCTTAGCATTCCAGTAAAAACGTGATTTCATGTTTATGCTGCCACAGCAAATTCAATTCTATTAATTCCCAGGTTGCATCCCTTGCATGTGAGAATACCCATCAATTTGCCTTTATGAGTTCTGCTTCCTACTAATATCTGTGCGCAGTGTCTTATGATCTGAGAGACATTGAACCAGACTGTTCGTTTGCAAAATGATATTTGATGTGACCTCTGTTTCACTTCTGTCATTATCTTTTCATCGAACTTCTTCCTACCGCTTGTTGATCTGAGCTAGGAATGTGGAAGTTGATTTTCAGGGCTCTCTGCTTCAGAAATGTGAGGGGACAGACACAGCCAGAGAGCCTCCGCTTGCTCTCCCTGGGCGGCAGGAGCCTGCCTTGGCAGAGAGGCAGGGCTGCAAACTACCTTTCTGCAGGGCTATGGGCTGCTATGCTGGCCGGGCTATGGAAACTGAAGTTTAGGACATAATTTTGACTGGGAGTCAAAGGGGGAAAAATTCAGTAACGTTCACAAATTTGATCTAAAGGAGAGACCTGAACATGTAAAGGTGTCACCTGCCAGCCATTCTTTCAAATAGATCACACAAGTCTTAAATCTAAAGCCTGTGTGCCAGCGATCTTAGACAAAGAAATTTAAAAGCTTTGGGCTTGAAATCTGATTTAAATCATAATTGATTTTTTTCTCATTTTGATTTTTATGAACAGATGGGCTATAGCTAGCAGTTGCCCTTGAGGAGTCTTTAAAAATGTAGTTCTGTGAACTGTTTCCCTGAAGATTGATACAGCTGCTATTTCTTCAGCTATCTCTGAATCATCCTCAATTACTATATGTCTTTATAAAATAATTATAAGTTTTATCCAGGAACTGAGCCTGGCTCTGTATTTTTCATAAAACACTTACGCAGGGTTGGTTAGCAAAGGAGATGATTTTACCCAACCACGTTTTCAATTGTTTAGCTTTGAACTTTTATTCTCTTATTCAATGTTTTGTTACCATGCAGCAGCTACATTCCCTTGGAACTGAAATGGAAGAGAGTTTGACTGCTCTATCCATCTCTTAACACTTACTAATTTGTCTGCCAGAGTAAATCACACACAGAATGAATTTAGGAGATTTATTAGTTCAGATGAAGCTATTCAGACTTAAACCAATAAATAAATTATGATCTTGCCCTGGAACATCTCTGTCTGTGCAAAAGTCAGTCTGCTCTTTCTCTTCCCCTGTGCATGTATAATGAGGAAATACTTTGTAGGAAAAAAAAAATCAGTTTTAAATGCAAGATTAGAATGGACTGAATGAAAGTACGTGGCATTAGCTCTGGATGACAGGGCGATGGAGGTTGGGTGGTAGCCACATAGAATTGTCATCCGATGATGCAAATACAACTTACAAGAGTTTGTTTAGTCCTTGCCTCTCTGTATCTCCAGATACATCTTTGATGATGTCTTGGCCAATGACAGATATGTTGCAATAAGGAGGGCAGTAGGTGAAACCACTGAGATGGCCAGCTGTCTAGGCAAGACAGCTCCTCACACAGTAAGGCTGGCAGGTCTCTTCCTGCAGGTACCCTAAGACAATTTGGGGTAGGAAACATTTTGCAAAGGAAAGTTTTTGTTCCCTCTGCACCTTCCATTTTTGCTACCATCAAGGACATCTATCACTCATGGCAGAGACTGGGCTAAAGTACCAACCCTTCTTCTGGAGAAATGTGAGGAATTGGGGAGGCATATAGCTTCCATGTGCCTTTACATAATGGCACGGGAGGGGATTGTTCTTCTTTTAAGATGAGTTAGCAAAGTTATAGATTATCAGAAGTGCTGTCAGTAAAACAGATTTTCAACTCTGTAGAAGTTGTGTCTACATCTTTGTCTTCTGCATTATTTTGATGCACGTAACCTGTAAATTATATGCACTGTTATGGAGGATTGCATGCATGAATCTTTTACCTGGTGGAATTTTCAGCATGTGTGTCACTGAAATGAAGTATGGAAGGAGTCTAAACCCTAGCTTGTGTTCAGTTCAACGTGCTCAGCGGCCGCTGCTGGAATTTTGCAAGGCTTCTTAATAGAAATTACCACTTCCAACTGGATGTGTTCTGGAATAATCTCTGAATCATGGTGTTCCCAGTGCTGGCAAACTACCAAACAGTCAGCAGCCTGGCTGTTCTTTGGAGATATGATTAAAACAACTGCATTCCCTTTGGTTTAACGAAGTAAGTTTCATTCACTTCAGAGTGCACAGTTTGTTGTAAGTTGATTTAACTGACTCTCATTTAGGGCATAAACCTTTGGATTAGACCTCTGTGCTCTGTTTTCTTCAACTTTTCTGCTGATGAAGCTGGTGAAGGGCCTGGAGAACAAGTCTTATAAGGAGCGGCTGAGGTAGCTGGGTTTGTTCAGCCTGGGGAAAAGGAGGCTGAGGGGAGATCATATCACTCTCTACAACGACCCGAAAGGAGGTTGTAGGGAGGTTGAGGTCGGTCTCTTCTCCCCGGTAACTAGCTATAGGACAAGAGGAAACAGTCTCAAGTTGCACAAGGGGAGGTTCAGGTTGGATATTAGGAAGAACTTCTTCACTGTTAGAGTCGTTAGGCATTGGAACGGGCTCCCCAGGGAGGTGGTGGAGTCACCATCCCTGGAGGTGTTCAAAAAACGTTTAGATGTGGTGCTTTGAGACATGGTTTAGTTGGCTTAGCGGGCATGGTGGGATTGGGTACATGGTTGGCCTTGATGATCTTTGAGGTCTCTTCCAACCATAATGATTCTATGAAGATGCTTATTATGAGGCAGTGACAGAAATTCCTCATGCCCATGAGGACTGGCTCGTTAACTGAGAAATGTTCCTGTGATGGGGAACAATATGTTTAGTACCTCAGGACTGAGGGCTCAGTAGGCACTCCAGTGACCTGGTCTTCTTAAAAACCCTACAGATTTTAACTTATTTAAATTATGATGGCTTACAAGTTCAGCTTAGTGTAAACTGATTTAGACTTTTTTGCATGTTTGCTTTTTTTTTTTTGGCAGAGCTCCTCATCCAGATAATGGCACTGCTAGGGCACACAAATACATATGGAGGCTGTCCCGCATCACACTTCGACTGCCTTGTGTGTTTACACTGTAAACATCGCATAAAGAAAGAGAGACCTAAGGATGAAGTGGTTTGTTCAAAATCAGGCAATCGGGCCCTGGACTGAGAATCTCATTCAGTTGAAATGCAATCTCACGTGCTTTTGTTAAATTGCAGTTTCCCAGTTTGCTGCCTCTTTTGATGCTTTGCTTTGATGACCGGAGTTCTCCTGTCCTTCAGGGGCTATAGGTGTTCATAACACTACCTTTGTTTATTAATATATTCTTTTAAATAAAGGGGTGATAGATTGCTTCAGGGATGCAGCTGATCACAAGATAGGAAACATAACTCGAGCATCTCTGGAAATAAATTTGTGATGCTGAAAACCTGACATTTTTCAAGATAAATATATTTAATCAATTCTGCTCTTGAGATTGCAATTGGGACAGAGGAGCATCTCCCTTTGTATCTGCTTAGAATTCATTTCATGTCAGTGAGGAATGAAAATAATTTATATGCAGTGACACAAATAATTGATTGATAGATGTTAAAAGAGCCCACAGTCTCCATTTTATGTTTGGTGAATGTGTACCTGTGCCATGTAAGCAGGCAGGACTACTCATACTACTTGATATTTTTTACAAATGTTATACTGAAGGAGGGAAGTAGGCTTAACTCAGGGTAGGGGCATTGTGCACAGATCCACCCTCTGTTTTACTGCCACCCTAAAGTCTCTCTCGTGGACAGTGAAGTTTTGTTAAGCAGGATGCCAATATGAAAACCTAAAAATTTTCAAGTATTCTTTTCTGGTTTACAGTTAAGCCAAAGTTTTCATTTTAAAGGAAATTATATTCACTGATTCTTCCAAATATTTGAATTAATGAACAATTTTCTCTATCCAGAGATAGATTTAATTGCAAATAGTTAAAAATTGTATCAAGAAAAGCTGGCAATTATTAACATTAGGAGAGCATGGTATCATACATCTTGAGGCTGGCTAGTATAACTGTGTTTTCCTCCTCTCAGAATCCCTACCTTGATCATATTAGGCTGATCATAGATTAAATGTGTGTAAATACGTCAACCAACCCCAATGGAATTCTGGAAATGTCTATTTACTGCCAATTATTTCCTTCCAGAACATCTAAGCCACAGACTGCTCTACAATATCTTATCTCAATGTAATAATACAGTTAGGTCTGTTGAAGTGTCTGCACACAAAGTGAGTAGTAAAGGGAAAAACAAGAACTCTTCAACTAGTATTTGACAGCTAGGGCAAACAGCAGGGAAACATGTAATCCCCAAGAACAGCACTCTGAGGCTGGGTACTTTCAACAGAAGTTAGCACCACAATATATTCTACAGACCGGTTTGTTTTTAAAAGATGATCTGAAGTCAAATCTGCCATTCAGAAAATTATGCAGTATGTTTCCTTTCAAGTGTTGCTCATTTACTGTATGGCTGGCATGTTTTGTGCAACAAAATTCATTGCCATCAAGCTGTAAGAAGTTGGCAAATAGAAAAAAGTATCAATACCCACCATCTGCTTCGGTACCACTTCAGGTGCTGCATACCTTTGCGTAGTTCATCTGTAACTCATTTCTAATTGACTGACTTACTCCAATATCCTATTACAATATGTGGTATTTTTGCAGGCTTCTCATTGTTGTAGGGTGGTTTGTTTTTTTTTTCCCTTCAGCCTGCTGATATATGGACCTTTTGTGTTTAGCTTCTCTGTATTTAGTCTATTAACTCCAATTCTGTCTTCTAGACTTAAGTCTCCTGTTCCCTGGGTTTATTTTTTATATATATTTTTCCCCCTGTCTTGTTCTCTCATTTTCCACATCAATTTTCTAATTACCCATCAGTGAACTTTTTCAGTGTTTTCTGGATTGGCTGTGTGTTTTCTGTTTCTCCTTGACTTAATTTCCTGCACTACGTCTTGGTTTTGCTTTGATATTTCTGTATAAAGGAAGGGTCTTATTGTTAACTGGGTCTGCTTGAGAGTTAAATTGGAAAACATGCCAAGAGGCACAGGAGGGAATTTCTCTAGGTCTTTGAGTCAGTGTGTCTTGACACATCTCTCTCATACTACAGTACAATATAGCACTGGTTGTAAACGAGCAGTTACATTACCACCTTCCTAAGGTAACGGAAGACAGTGTAGGCAAAGATCAATAAATAGCAAATGTCAGAATGAGGAAACTGCTCAGCAGTTCCCGAGGAAGAGGCAGTGCTTTTTGGAGTGGATTCTCAAGGGTGTTGTTACGGTTAGGACTCCATCAGAGGGAGCAGAGTCACGCAGCAGGTATAGCAGCAAAAAGTCTGTGCCAAATATCCAGCAAGCACAATTGCTTCATTATGGCTGCTAGAGTACAACATGTATGTATAGCATACGTATATAGAACATATCTAAACAAACTAGTATTCTCTGGGAAAAGGGCCATCAGTGGTTTTGGAACAGACTTTTAGTAAATGCAGAAAATCTGGTTTGATATTTTTTTTTTATTTTTTTTTTTTGGTCTCCACTCCCATTTTGTAATACCCTCTTCCCCCAGTTCTTTTCTTCCCTGTCTCAGGTTTCCTTCTTGCTTATCTTCCAGTCAAAGTGTGCTGAACCTCAGAGATTAACTGTGCTGTCCAGGGGCAGGTGGGGCAATACTGCAGAGACAGTAAAAATCCCTTCCTGAAGACCTGAACCTCGATCTTTCCTGGAGAATCTTAACAGATTCTTTAAACTCAAGAAAAAGAGCCAGAGCTGTGAAAGGAAGAAAGGTAAACTGAGACACTGCCACATCATTCATGCAGGAATGGGAACGATGGGTGGTATCAGCAGCAAGGCAGTAACAGACTCTGATGTCCTGAGTTGTCTCATGCCCTCTACTTTTTTCCTCTACCCAGACCTCTCACTAATCCAAGCCTGAAACTAAGCTTCCACAAAAATTTTTTTTGAGTGGAAGTATCGTATCTTTTACCAATTCAGATCATCTCCCTGGTTTCACATTCTCCATGGCAAGTACTGTATCTGCACATTCACTGAAGGAATGTTGCATTGATCTCGCAGTCTCCTTTTGATTCAGTTATAAATAATACATTTTGTGTGAATCTGGAATTATCCCCGCTTCTCAGTCAGTTTGTCTTTATAACTTGCTGCTCCTGAAGGGGGGTTGAAGGACGTGGTTACAACCATATTACCAATGTTATGATACAGACCTGAAAAACGGTGTTTGGCATGTGAATGAACCAGGCACACGAACCCAGCCAACCATGCAACTGTAAGGATAGAGGGGAAAATGTGGTATCAGTGCAAGGAAGGCGCAGCAGGATTTGGCTTGGAAGAAGAACGTGGAACTGTCATTGATAAGGAGGTGTGAAGAAATCCCAAGGAGTCAAAGTAGCAATTCCTGAGCTGGATATTTGAGAGAAGAACATCCAGATATATCTACCTACAGCAATTCAGGAGAGAGGAGATGTTGTCTGAAAAGGGTCTGAGAGGCCAAAAAAGAAGATGGGTTTACACAAAACAAAATGAAGAAAAAAAAAAAAAAAAGATAGATTTCATACAGTCATCTCCCTGTATGAAAATCTGCACAGGCTCAGAGAATTTTGTATCCATGTAATTTTATACAATATTTACTACAGAGATGTAAACTATTTGATTTATTTTCCTTTGTTTTTACTTCTTACCCGCAATTTACATAAAAATGATGCTTTACCTTATCTTCTGCCATGCAAGGAAAGTCTGTTTGAATAATTTAATTTTTTTAAGATTGAAGTCTTACTTTAATGCATCCTTTGTGTTTTCTTTACAGTGCTCTTTGAAGGTATGAGTATATGTTTTGCTTAATAATTAATTTAGTGCTTAAATACATACCATTTTATGTCTAGAAGGGAAATTTTAAAAGCTTATCTTCCTGTCTGGCTGCCAGGAAATCTATTTTGCAAGCAATAGTTCCTCCAATTTTTTTTATAGAAAAATAACAAACAAAACTGCTTTGATTTGTACTTGCTGGTGAGGGGACTCTGCTCAAACCACCGATGAGGTTAATGAGGAAAACATGCTCATGGTCTGCCAGATGCAGCCAATACAGTTCTCACAGAAGAACGGTTAATAATTCAGCATTGGGTTCTCCCCCCACCCCAGAATGAAAAGTGTTGTGCTGAGGGCTGCAGCACAGCAGGGTCTGGCCTGATACAGGTGCCCTTCCCTCTGTGGTGGTGGGACCTCACCTGCTTCGTGCCAGACCCCCCAGGTGCTGCCTTTTGGAGGGGCTGGCAAACACGCAGTCAGATAGGAGCAGCTGGGGTGCCTGGGGGGCCTCTGCGAGTGCGTGGAGGAGCGCCCTGCAAGGGTGGGTGTGAAGGGTTGGTGGGAAGGTCTGCTGGAGGTGGGTGTTGGGCTGCACAGGGGCTGAGCCCACAGAGACCCCCAGGCTGTAGGCAGGGAGTGCCCAGGAGTCCACATGGGGAGCTACCTCTTCACCGGTCAAAAAGAAACTGCCCTGGCCTTCTCCAGTGGAAGCGGGACGCTGCCCAGCAAGTGTCTGTTAAACTCTGACAGCCAAATCACTGAGAACCTGCTAAATAGAAAAAACGTCTCTTTAGGCTGGGCCAGGTTATTGAACAAAGTGTCTCACATTTAGCTTATGCTGAATTATTTGGCCACAGCTTCAGTCACCTATTGAGGTAAAGTGAAATCAATAACATTAATAGCTCTTGCAAACAGAAATTCTCAGCCAGCTGTTTAAGTTAATTTAGTGTATCTGTATATATGAAATTATTACCAGTTGTATTAGACTGTAATTCAGGGAAACACTGAGTAAGCAATGCACTCTCATCCTGTCCTTATACTGGCAAATACGGAGGATTCAGAAGGCACTTGGCACATGATACTCAGAATATAATTTGTATGCACTGTAGATGAATGTTTCAGTGAAGATCAACTGATCAATTCCTAGCTTACTCAGAGACTTTCTATATAGCTGTAGGCAAACTCAATAATCTAGCTCTTGCCTCAGTTTATCATCTCTAATGTGAATGTGGCATTTTATTGCATTACAAAGATGATGTAAAGCAGTCATATCACAAATAGTGTCATATATTGGCCAGAAGTGCAGATGATTGCAGTAAGTCAAGCTAATAGGTTGCATAAATTCTGAAGGAAAATCAGGTGTTTCCATTGCAAGCTCAAATATATTTAACCCCTTCTATTCAAAAGACAGCAGAAAAACAATGATTTAAATACTTATTCCTGCTCCTTTTGAAAAGTTTTACTAGCTAGACCATTTTAAAGTAAGCAGATGAAAATAATAGTATTGATAGTATTTAATCTTAAATATAATCTGAAGACTTTGAAGACTGTAGAATGTGTTCTAGTTATAAAAATGCTCAGCTATTCTAAAGCTAGTTTCCTATTTTTCTAGCTGCTTTGACTCCAGAGAAAACCATTCAAATCTTTTTTCCTTGTACAAGTAGACTCAATCCCATTTTAGTTTGATTGTAACTCTGTGCTAAAGTGTAATGGAACATTAATTCTTTCAAAATCTGTGGCTTTTTTTTTTTAAATAAACTGATTTCTTTGAGTAATCAGGTTTGATGGAAGAAGAAATCTAGGTCATTACCATGATGTTCCAAACGAACACTTATGGCAAAGCATTTCTGGTTCTACTTCCAAGTTCTGCTGGGAGCATTTCAATTTTCTGGCTCATTGTCAGGTGAAGTTAACAGCTTTTAAGGGCAGATAAATCATGTCTGAGTTTGAAACATCTGTGAGTTGGAAACATCTCTGAGATTAGACAGGATTATGCTTGGGTTTTTTGTTTAGCTCCCCAATAGCTAAGTATGAACAATTAAAACTATATCCTCAGCTGGGGTAGACAGTTTTAGGTTTACGATTTCAATGGAATTTTTTTTTATTTACATTAACTGGAAGTAATGCCTATGCATGCTTTACAGAACAGTTATGAAGGATGTACTTAGTTTCAGATTAATCCTGAGGTTTTGCAGTATTAAGTACAGTTGCCTACTCACCATGCCGCAAATGAAAGACTACTTAATATGAAGAAACAGTTTGAGGTTTATTCTTTCAGCAAGCTAAGACACGCTACCATATGCTAACAACTTACAAGAATTTCAGCATAGCTTTCCCAGCCCAAGTTGGAAGAGCCTGCTTTTGTCCTGAAAGGACATGTCAGGGTCCTCTGGATTTGCCATGAGGTCAAAGGGAGATGCAATATGTCCCCCTCTTGCTGGTTGAGTGCTAAATGATGCAACTTAACTCAGAGTAACAAAATGAGCAACAGGCACAAATCAAAATACGGGAAATTCCACATAGACATAAGACAACACCTTTTGACTGTGGGGCTGGTCAAACAGCAGCACGGGCTGCCTAGAGAAGTTGCAGAATCTCCATTCTTGGAGATAATCAAAACTTGCCTGAATACAGCTATGAGAGACCTCCTGTAGTTGGCATGGCTCTAGGCAGAGGAGTCAGACAAGATGATCTCCAGAGATGCCTTCCATTGCCATTCATCCTGTGATTCTGGGGGTGGGAAGGAAAAAAAAAAAAGGAGTCAGAACTGACTTAAAATTTTCATGGACAGTAAACTGGCATTTGGTTTGCTATGAATTTATACCAGTCTTATAGGAGAGAGACAGGTACTTTGGGTGGGGGAGTCTTTTTGAAAATGTCTCTTTTTATTTGGTATTCTAACTGCCTTGACTGACATGTAAATAGTATGAATGGTTCAGAAAAGTTGAAAAAGCATCAGTGCAAGAGATGAGAGCAAAATTACTCTGTAAAATTTGGTTTAATAATAACCTTCAAAGGGAAAAGAAGCCTTTAAAAGCAAAACCTATGTGAAATAGTATGCTGAAATAGGATAGGATTATCCAATTTTGTATTTAAGCACTACCACAGGAAAATTCATCCTTCATGAACAATTGTTTTACATATTAGGATGTAGGAATAATATTAGAGGGCAGTAAAAAGGGGAGTCTGAAGGGAATATACAGCAGAATCCACTTGCAGTGGTCCCACTGGGTTTAGGTGAGTGTTCAATGGGACAGCAATTACAAAGACGACAGGAGTTCTAATGATGATTATACTAGTTTCCTACTCGAGTTTCAGTGACTTTTTGTACAGCAGTCATGTAGGTTAGTCTGTCTCTGTGTGAGACTTTGTTTTCACCTTAGTAACAGGTTTTATTACTTACAATGGAGAATCAGAGTATTGGATATATCCAGTGCAAGATTTTGTGAGAGATGCTAAGTGTTGTTACAGGATCTGTTATCAGACCGAACTAAAAACTTCTTTAGCAAGTGTTGAAAGCAGGTGACCAGTGGTGAACACCAGGACAGCGGTGTACAAAGTTTGATTTCTAGTGCTGGCAAAGTAAACTTAGCCATTTTCACTCCTCAAAAGTTAACATTTTCTCATATTTACTTATTTTATAGGAATATGTAAATATAGGTGTCAGCTCGGTACTGATTGCAAAAAACCCTGGTATTAGACAGGATCTCAATGGATCAGTGACTAAAGTGAAAAATCACTATGGGTGGTGAGGGAACTCTATTCTGTAATTGCAGAATAGATTTTATTTCAGTGTGTTACCCACCGGTATTTATGCTTCACAGCCTCCCAATAAAGAAACAGAAATGTACTTATTGGAATGAAAACAGATGAAATACGGTAAGGAAAACTGAACTTTCATGGAGAGATAGAGAGGATCAACCATGTAAAGGCTGCAATAAATCTTTCATATACCAATTTGTCTCCTTCCCAGAGTTTCAACTGCAAATTGTTCATCTTTACCACAAAATTTTCTTGTTATAGTTGAAATTGGAATATCAAAACTAACGCCTTTTTTCCTTACTATGGAAACAAGATTTAACCTGGGCTTCTTTCTGTTTAAGGTAAAGGACAGTGAACTTGGCATAAGCCTCATTCAAAGCCCACAACAATAAGCAGAATTATCTCTGTCACGTCTTTGGTATTACTGAATTGTTTATGGCTAAAATTACCATTCAGGCCTTTGATTTTATTCACTTTTTGTGAGCATTTTTTTTCTTTTTGATTTGTGAAAGTTTTAACGTCCTTACTAGCATCCCTGGAGTTTATTCTGAATTTGTCTCAACACATTCCAGAACTCACTGCTTGGGAAGAAATCCACTGAACTTGCTGACTTTCAGCTCATTATACAAAACCATAGCTTTTGCACCTGGTCCTGGTTAGTTGCAGTTTGATTTTCAAACAAACAAACAAAATATCCTAGATAAACTCACAACTGATCTGAGCTTTGAACAGAAAAGTTCATGACCTTTGTTAGGAACTCTAGGTTTATAATGAAAGCAGGTAAGTTTTATTTGGCATGGTTTTACTTCAAATATGATCGCTTGATTTTTAGATATATTGGAATGGAAAAATCTAAACACAACCACTGCTGTAGTTATGCCAGCACAAACACATCCCTATTCCTTGTCATTTAGAGCTTAAAATTAGTAATGTCCAAGCTAATAAAGGAAAACCCAGAATCCTTACACATTAATACCAAATCTGTCCTGTTTGTGCTATTACAAGATTTAAAATGCCGGACAGAGGTGTTTTCTGCACTATGTTTGAGCTGATTCAGAGACAACAAACTATCAGCTTTTGCCCTTTTAAAAGACCTAAGAAAAGATCGAATTAGTCCCTCAGATGTCTTATGAATGGGTTAGGAACTCCGAGTTAGGACATGTGTTACACCACAGCATAAAACAAGGATGGGTCTGCAAATAAGAAAATCTATGGTGTTCATTACTATACTTTTCCTTTTTCTAAAATCAACCTTCTTTCAGGTCAGCTAAAAAGGCAAATGAGACAGGAATTTAATTCAATGCATATCCCAAGCCTACTATAGCAGCTCAGAAGTGTAGGAAACCTTCTAAGCCACACAACATACAGACCTTTCTCTCTGTAGCACACAAGCTCCAAAAAGTGCCGTGCTCACTAGTGCAGAAGCAACAGTGGCTCTATGAAGAGGAAGAATAGGAATATAGATAGATAGATAAAAACCTGTCTATAAAAGATATTCTGTGCACTTTTTCAAATCAGTATATACATTTACTACTTGATTTTTTTTTTCCATGGGCTAAAGTATAAGAAATCAATTCCCCCATCATGGGAAAATTAGGCCTTTAAAAGGTATTAATCTGTGCATTTAGGAAAGAGCTTACATCAGTTTCTTATTTTACTGCATGCTTAGGTTTTCCCAACTCCCTTTCAACAGAGTCCTCCTGCTTTGATGGCTTGCCCTCTACCCAGATTGCTAGAAGGTTTTCAGTTGCAAATGCAGGTGTTTTCAACTGTTAGATATAGTTGTGTTGTATTATTCATCATCTCAATCAAAAAATGTATTAGCAGGACACTTATTTTACATAAAGGACAAAATAGGAATAACTGGAAAGGTGGCACACTGTATATAGAGGAAGATAGTATTCAGGGAGACATGTTTGGCAGTAGAGGAACTAGGTTTGCATCTACGTTGCTGCTTTCCATCTGTTTCATATATTCCTTGTTGAACCTTTAAAGCACTGTTTTGCTGACAGACTACCTTGCCCATCAGGCCGGTATCTGAAACTAATTAAGCATGGCTTTTGAGAAGTACAATTCTCTTCACAGACAGCACCTAGAAATCATCAGGGTTATTTGTAACCTGCTGGTATTTTTTCCTAGTTTTTCTCGTAGTACTACCTGGGGAAACTGGCACCTGCAAAAGCCAGGTCTTTCCTGAGCTGCTGAAATTTATTAGAAATGTCAGCAAACAGATCTGCACCTCAAGGGCAATCTTGAGGCTTGTTACACAGCAAAATGAACACCTTGGTCATCTGCCTGGCAAGGATTTCTCTTTAACTCTTGCCCTGTCGTTCAGAGTTAGCTCTGTGTGCTGCGTAGATGAAGCAGAGTGATACCATAGGAGACTGGTGAGCTCGGAGTTAGAGATGTGCAGTAACCCCACTCTTAACACTGCCAGCTGCAGAGGGCTGGTATTCACCTTTCTGCTCTGCTCACCTGCTTCGGAAATGGGGGCAGAGCATCGCCGGTGAGAAAGACCCAAAGCTCGAGAGTGAGGCAGTATAAAAGCAAGTCACCCAAGATGGTAAAGGGACGAGGGAGAATCAGGGTGGGGGAGGATGACGAAGAGGGTTGGGGTCATAAGTAAACCCTACAAAAGCAGATAAAATATCAGAGAATTGTTTTTCCGTTCTCCGCATACAATTCTGCTGATCTTTCTTCTCTGTGTCAGCTCTCCCTAGATGGACATTATGCTCTGTGCATCCCCATCTTCCAGGACACCCTGACAGTCTCCCATGTTGAACATCAAGTAACCCCGTATGGTTTGTATCTGTTAACACAAACATGGTCTTGGGCTGTTTAAATGACAGTAAAGCACTTCCATATTTCAAATCACTGAAAGGTTCAGAGGGATCTTTCTGATGTGTTTGCATTAGCTTATCTATCAGACTTTACACTTAGGGCTTTTTGAAAACAGGTGTTCTAATCATCAGTCTTGAGACCTTTTGACTCTGAAGACATGAAACTTCTAGTTTTCATCTTTCTTTTCTACAGAAGCCTCAGTAAATGGGCATGCTTAAAAAGCATGCAGCTTAGTACCGGGAGATGGGATCTCTCTCCTACAGCCACCTCCTCACACTAATAACACTGCCCGGTGGTGGTGAAGCCTGTCATTTTACAGTTCCAGATTGTGCCTGACTGGAATGGAGCTCTGTCAAGTCCAGGGCCTGATGCTGGTCAAGAAAGCAGCAAATTATCTTGCCCACGTGGATGTGAGAGAATTCTTCCTTAAAGGTAGATCTAATTTGACTTCTGGAAAACGTTTAAATTCTGGTTTCTGGCTTTAAAACAAAATAGCCTCTCAAAAGTTCATGATAGTGAAGAATACGGTAATATTTTTGTTATCTGTTAAGTGTGTCATCTTCTGTTGACTCTTGCTGGCTTCCCGGCCCTTGCCATGTTCTTTGGTAGTGAACTCTACCATACAGTTATGTTGCATAAAAAAAGTATCTCCTTCAATCTTTTTTTTTTTTTAATTTGCTAAATTATAATAGTCTCCTTGGTTTTTAATGCTATAAAACCAATCCAAAAGTTCTTTGCCTATTGTTCTGCTCTACTATTTCTAGATATTTACTTTTAAACTCCCTGTCTTTATTTTCTTAGGTGAACATTTTTTTCACGCTATGCTCAGATGTGCACCTTTCCACAGCCTTAATCATTCGTCCTTCCTTCTAATTCTGCAATGGGATACCTTGCAATGGGATAACCTGTACCATCCCCTTCTTCCGCATGAGTTCACACCATCAAGCATAAGGCCAACGCTGCAATTTGGGGATGGCTTAGCAGGTCAGAGCTTCATGTGCTCCTCTCCATCTTAGCCTTCCCAGGGTACAGCGGGTGCAACACTTAACTCTTTCGTGGTTTATTCCACAATGCCTCTTCTGTGCGAAAAGGTGACTTCAGCTAACTCCTGATGGTCTTTTCTTTAAATATCTCCTCCATACACAGTACAAATGTTACCTACAACAAAACTTCTCAGGTACCAGGGGCCACACTGCCATTATTCAAAGCAAACAGACAATCTGGTTTTCATTAATCCTTATCTTTCTCCAGTTCCTTCTTTCTTCAGATTGTGTTTTTCCCACAGTCAGGAACTGTTTCTATAAGCATGCAGTCTGACAGAGTCTAAGGGGAGGACGAGGGATTTCCATGGTCAATAGTTTAAACGGGTTTTACTTCTGCTGTGACTGTGGAGCTGGAGCAGAGCCAGTCTTGCTGGCTTAGTGGGTGGTGGTCTGCAAGACACTTGTGTAGCAAAAGGCAGGCTCCTCA
>NW_009625942.1:0-247 GCF_000690535.1 Cariama cristata | reverse complement strand
TGCCGGGCCCGGCGGGGGGGGCCGCCAGCCACCACGTCCCAGCAACTCTGCATCATTGCGAGACACCAGTCCAGTGCTGGCGACCAGAAAACAGGACTTTTCCCTCAAGGGCCGTGTTAAGCGTCTACAAACAGACTCCAGGCCATGGCTCCTCAGTCATTTTGGACCGAGTTGCTAAAATTTCTAGATTTTGCCGGTAAGGCTGGGCTGAGAAGAGTGTAAGCGCAGGCTGAGCTCTCCTCGCACC
>NW_009625941.1:66618-75383 GCF_000690535.1 Cariama cristata | reverse complement strand
TAACTCTACTCCAGCCAAAACCAGCACACAGTGGAAATATATTTCAGCAATCTGAGAATAATGGAAAATCACGGAGACCTGGGAGCCTAAGATAATGTCCCCCCAGCAGCTCAAGTGGGGTGAGTCAGGGACCAAGTATATTTGAGGTTCATCTGACAATAGGGCCTATACTCCTTAGTCCCTAAGGTTTTACTGCTTTATAGGCAACCTGCACATACAGTGACAGTCTGTGCCCTCTGAAAAGGTATGCCCAAACTCTGCCAGGAGGCTTAAACCCATTTTTCTGATAGCCATGTGAAGTTTCCACCTGAATTAGCACACAGATAATGTATACGGTGTGCTTCCTTTCACAAGGCTGCCGTTTCCAAAGTGTCTGGAGGCCAAGAAAAGCAGATGTTAGATAGGACATTTGCTCCAAGTGACTAAGTGGGACGGATGTTCACACCTTAAAGTAATGAGCTCATTTATCCAGGATTCATTGCAACAAGAAGGAAAAAAACCCTTTCCCCACCTAAAATGATTTTTGAATGTCTAGAAACGCATGATGCATGTCCTAATGATGTATCATATATGTGTCCCAAATCTCCTAATTCTGGAGGTTTTATAAGACCACCTTTATAAATTCCACCAGCTGCTTGCTCACAGCAGGCGAGTCGGTGCTGCGAGCCATTGCACGCATCGCGGTTATTGGTCACCAATAAACTTCAACAGAGCGAAGTCATTTAACCAAGCAAATCTTCACGTCCAGTTTGTGTTACAAAGAACTGATGACTGCACTTCTGAAAACCATTTTATACTGACTTTTAGTCATCCCTCTCAAACTTTGTGACAATGTTAGTCATAAACTACACCTTCAATGTGAGCGGGATATTTTATCTATCTGCCTACCCACCTTCCTTTCATACTATTTCCCTGGTCTGCTGCAGTTACGTTTTGTCCTGGTGGCCTGAGGGCTGACTGCTGCGTGTGAGACTGGTTCACTTGCTGGCTAGAAATGTTAATTTTCACACCGACCTTTTCAATTCTGAATGATTCTTTTTTTCCCTGATGTGACTGAAAAATAGAGAGGTTTACTTTTGAGTATAGTGCATGGTGTTTGGAAGAAAATGCTAGCTTTTATCAGTCAGATTTCCCAGACAGGCAGCAGGCAACTTTTAGCAGGCAATGGGCCAGGCAGACGCGTGGGGAGGCCAGTTTGTATTTCCACAGGCAGGAATGTTCCCACCACAGAGGTACGGAAGGGTTAGGACTTCCAGCAGTGGACCTGAGTGCAACTATTACCTCTTGTGCAAAGTAAAGGGTTCTTGTCTTTCCAGGATTTGCCTTGTCTAACTGCTGGTACGGGTTGAATTTTTGACGGTGAACAACTGCTCAGCTGTATTTTTAGATTTTTTAGATCCCTTCTGTTGCCCATTACGGCACTGTCGTGGTTTGTAGGACTGTTGGAGGAGAACCACGCAAATTCCTGTGCACATGGTGTCATTTTATGCTCCCTCCTGTTCTGTTCCGTCTATCTGCTTTAAACCACCAGGAAGGGAGATGGGAGAAATATAACATTTTCTTTTATTGTCTTCAGGTGTTTAAGGAATAACAGATATCGTTTTTTCATTTAAATGGTTGCTCTTTGCCAGCACAACACAAGCAAACCCATAAAGTAACACAACAGCTTACCATAGTGCCACTTGGGAGGGGAGGCAAAGGGAGGTGCCAGGGGGAAACCTGTCCATGCTTTCCTTCAGATGGAGAAGACATAATGGTGCCCAGGAAAGAGAGAGAATCATTACCACTCTTTTTATGTCCTCGTTAATGCTATATTTAGTGCACAGCCGTGCTAGCAAGCGGAGGTCTAACGAAAGACAAGGCTGAAGGAGAGGGATGGCTGGCAGGACAGCATGGGGAGCCGCGCTGTTGGCAGTGGCAGCCCCGGGAAGCCGAGTGATGGAGGGGTGCAGAGTGGGGCACTGTTTTGGCGATGCCCTGCACAAGTTGAGTGTGTGACAGTGGCCCGAGGGAATGCATGAGGTATAAACCAGTTTCTCTGTACCATTTAAAGATGTGATGAGGCAGAGGGGTTGTTCCTAGGGTTGTTGTCCAGTGACCCTCCTGGGCAGGCAGAGGACTTGCTGAGTGGAAGGAGCACTTTTAATGCCATGGTAACACTAATTGCTCTCATGATGGGAAATGTCAGTGCTGTAATGTGGGTACCATGAACGTACAAAGCCTCATGTCCTCTGAACAGACATCATGGAGAGTGCTCAATGAGTTAAGACAGACATTTAAGCTCTTCCCAGAGCATTTCCCCTCCAGCACCCTTTGCTTTTTGCATAACTCCGTGGTCTGCTCAGAGCAGTGACCGTGCCTGCCTTGGCACAGAGCAGAGCTGCGTGACGGCGCTCCTTTGGACAGGAATACAGCTCCAGAGCCCATCCCTGTTCCTACACAGCAGCAACCTCTTGCAGAAAGGCCTTTGTTTGCCAAGGGCTGGATCTGATTCTCAGGGATATTTTGCATACGTTAACCTTCCTATAAGAAAATAACCTTATTTGATACTGCATGTAGGTGGAAGAGATGATGGAAGAGAGGGAGGGTTGATGCTAGCAAACAACCAAATCAAGACTTAAATAAAAATTCTTATTTTTCCTGCTTATGAGAAAGACCAAATAGACTTTTTAAAAAATACATAGACCCTTCAGTACATGTGCTTGACTTAGGACTTGTCTAGGAAACTTCAGGGATAGATTGTGCATGCTTTTTGCACACAGAGGCAGGAGGGTGCCTTGGACCACCTCTGGGGATCCCTATGTGTGGTTGTCCTGACTTCCTCGTGGGAAGAGCAGAGCTGCCCAATGCCAGCGTGGTGGGAGCGGTGGTGCCCTCCCAGTCCTCCCAGCAGCAGGGACTTGTCCCCAGGCAGGGATGCCAGTGGCACGGATGGCAGCCAGGGTTCACCAGGGAGCAGCCCCCTCGCAGGGGTAGCCCTGCTCCCCGCTGAAACAGCCCGTCTTCCACTTCTCTAATTTACTGGTCAATTTGATCAACCATTTAATTTTGTCAAAATCATTGACAAAAGACCATTAAAAGGAGAGTTATGCCACTTGTACGCTCTATGGCTTTGGCTCATTTGTTTTAATTAGCTGTAACAAATTCATGGTTAAACAAGGCTCGAAAGGGTGCTATCTAAATGCGGTACTCATAGCATACACAGCACCATTAACAAAACGCTTCTCCACAGCTTGACTGTGTTCTCCCCCATCTAGCTTGCAACTCATTATAGCACTAGAGATAGGAAACAGAATGTAACACCTAATTAAAATGTGAGCCTGTGTCCACAGATGATTCAACAGAAATAACGGCATTAAGCTGGTGAGAGAAGCAGGAGAGAGTCATCACAATAAAAACATCTCACTCAAGCAGAGTCTGGAGGAAGATATGCCTCTCCTTTAGGCACTTGCATGAAGTCAGGGGTAACAAGAGTATTTGGGGCCTGATCTAGCAAAACATTAAAAACTAAAAACTGATAACAACTAAATCTCTGTTCTTCTCATTAAGGACTCTGAACCCCACTGTGTAACAACAATTTTTAGCGTGCCCCATTGGTTGTCATAGAAATAGCACAAGCAACCACTTATTTTGGTAACAGGATTATAGATAGTGTCTTCTGTTATTTTAGTTGTTTTTTTTCAAAATTACACTGATGCGTTTTGTTATATAAGTAGATGAGATATCTGCAACCGTTGCAAGATGAATTTAATGTGTGTCAGGTTAAGCATGTTAGAGGCATGCAGATAATTTAATGTTTTTTTGACATTGTTACTCTCCAAAATACAGAAAAAGTATAAATAGCCAAATGTGAACTTAAAATGATGCATACCAAAGATGAGCGAACTAAGCACATCTCCCTCTATTTGTCACAGGTGAGACAGTCCCCTGGTTGATCTGTTTTTCTCCAACCAGTATCTTCTGATCACAACTACTGTGCCATCCTCTTCAGTGTACAGGTTTGGTGAACATGAGCACCTGCCCTTCAAACACAGCAAGGACTTCATTACCTGTGGCACGTTCAGCAAGGATCAGGCACCAACACTAATTCACTTCATGCAACACTTTGTCCTAACTTGTATCACCAAAAGGAGGTGGTGAGGTACAGCTTTGCCAAGGGAGCACCCTCTCTCTGTATGGTAACACTGCTAAGGTGAATCAATGGCAAACATGGAATGTCACAGGTTTTGCAGGTATCATAAGTTTTAATTAAATGACAAAACCATGAGTCATTTTGAGGGGACTTCAAAACCTTTCATCAGAAGCTTTCTCATGGTGCAGTTAGTTTTCAGAAAACAAGTATTTTGTGTGCCAGGATCCTGGTTTAGGAAAATATTTAACTTCATGCCTGGATCAATCCCTGTTCATCCAAACAAGCTGGACTTCAGCTTGAGTCATGATATATTTGGCTAAACTGGGGTCAGTGGTTGGTAAGTTTATTTTAACTAGGAAAGCAGTTCTAACCTGTGCCATTTTGGAGGGTTTGGCAGAATATGGAAGGTTTAAATGCAGGAGACTAAAAAGTGCCATCATGATGAGGCAGAAAAAATAACTCTTTTCTATCAATTTGACTTCACATCAGTTTAGATGGAAAAATCCCCAACCTTTCGAAACAAGTTTCTAAGTATGAATTAATTTATTTCCTTGTCTTTGCATATGTGCCTAGCTGACAAAAACTACAAGAAATAGCAAAGCCAAGCCATACCTAATGTGCTGTTTATGTTTCAGCCATTTGCCAACCTCTGTGGAGTTCACCCTTTCTATATGTGTGTGTAAGCTGACTCCGACGCCCGTGGTGTTCTTCTGAACTCCAATGCACAAGGTAAAAAGATAAATGAATTCCCTATATGGGCTGCATATAGAAAGATGGAAAATTAGTAAATATATAAAACTGTTTTACTGATTGCTTTTTCAATGTGCTGCAAATACAAGTGACTGTTCCATAACTGAGGTTCCAGGAATTACTATGAAGTTTTCAAAGGGATTTCATTAGAATGACTGTTTAACAAGGTAAGATATTTTCAGCAAAAATATATGATTAATTTATTTTTTTTTTTAAATAGATGCATGTACAGGGAAAGGAGAAGGTGGAAGAAATTTCCTCTGGGATTGGCATAACTGAATCAAATCAATTTAAGTTAGTCCTATATTCTGTCTGTGAGGAATAGTTTTGTGTGTTGCCATGGTCACCTTACTGTATTAATCCAGTGGTATAATTTCAGAAAAGGGGAATCTTCACTCAGTCTATAAAATCAGTTTCCCCTGGCAGGCAATGACTTCCAATAAGAAGATTAAAATAGCATAGAGGAACTCTAAACACAGGCTTGTGGTTCCTTTTTATATAAATGAAACTGAGGCAAATGGATCTGTGCAATCTACTCTGTGTGGGTTTCTGTGATTTATTGCTGTGCAATGCCAGTCTGAAAGTGGACATTACAGAAACACTGGGCAACTGCTAGCCTATGTACAGGTCCTGTTTGCTCATCCAGTCATGCCCACAAGGCGTCAGGTAGCAACTTGAATGTGTAGCCACCTCTGCCTGGGGATTTATTTATGCACAGAAGAGCCCAGCGTGCATACACCTAGGATAGAATAGAATAGAATAGAATAGAATAGAATAGAATAAAATAGAATGTTTCAGTCGGAAGGTACCTACAGTGATCATCTAGTCCAACTGCCTGACCACTTCAGGGCTGACCAAAAGCTGAAGCATGTTATTAAAGGTGTTGTCCAAATGCCTCTTAAAGATCAACAGGCATGGGGCGTTGACCACCTCTCTAGGAAGCCTGTTCCAGTGTTTGACCAACCTCTCGGTAAAGAAATGCCTCCTAATGTCAAGTCTGAACCTCCCCTGATGCAGGTTTGAACCATTCCCACATATCGTGCAGAGCTGATTTCTACTGAGAACTTGTTTTCTTCATTTCAGATGTTTCTCTGAGTCCAAACCCATCTTTAACTTTCAGCGCGATTGGAGGGATCCTCAACTTCTGTGTTTTCCTCGGACCAACTCTGAAACAGTAATTCATCAAGACACAGAGGTTAGTAGAAAAGCGCATATGGCACACGGGGCAGTACCTTGTAACAAGCTCCCATCAGTACCTGGTAGTATCAGCAGGTAGCACAGCCAAAGATTTGTCCTGATCTATTCATATAAAGCCGTAGCTTCAGGTCCATGGGCAACCTGGTGTGTGCTCAAGCATCTGCAAATGATCTGAATGTAGCAGACTGGCTGGGTGTTCAATGCGCGTCTCCAGCCCTTCCTGCAGCATTTCAGTACTGAGAGCAGGAGTGCATTAAAGGGATGCAATGATTAGAAAGAAATTTGCCCAAGCTTACTCTTCTCCAGGCCATGATAGTTTTAGTCTTCAATATATGACTATAACTGTGTTTTGACACTGTGGATGGAGAAAACAGACTAGGCAGAGCACAGATGGGAATGTTTGGGAACTTTACATCTGCTGGACTTCAGAGATATTGAATGAACTTCAAAGGCTTCGAGCCTTTATTTGCCAGTGGAATTGCCTGTTGATTTGGGGGCTGTCCGTCTGTTTTTTACTAATGTAACCCCATGTAATTGCATTGGAGACCATAGATGTGAAAAAACATATTTACTGCTGTCTCACAGAGTATAACTACTTGCTTTCCAATTGCCCAATGTTTCCTAAAGAACAGAGAGTACACATGCAAATAGCTGGTTTGGGACCGTACATACAAGTCTTATCCAGTGGGGGCCACTCAGGAAAAAGTAGCAGGTAACATCTTCTTCCTGGTCACCAAATGCCAAGTGAGGCATTAACTGGGCACTTGCACAGAAAATTGGCACCTCAGAACCAAGCTCTGTACATAAAGAAACCAGCACCAAGCCTAAAGACTGTGGAGCAAAGCTGAGAAGGGGCATGTCACTGTGAGAAGGGCCTGAACTCTTGATTTTCAGCAAACATTTTGTCTTTCCTGGCTTTTTAAAGCCTCCATGTCCTATGCTTGCCTTCTTTTAAAGTGCCTGAAATGGGAACAAAAATATCGTGGTTTGGACCAAGGGAAAAAGAGGATTTAGCCCAGAAGGGAAGTATTGCTGGGTTCTGTTTTGGTGATGGAAGAGAGAAGAAGCCTTGCTCATACTTCTGTTTTCAGAAGGCGGGGGCCCTCCCCAGGGTGGTGGGCTCTGCTAGACCTTCCTTTTTCAAGCAGAGGTTCAGGTGATGCCTCCCAGAGCGGTGGGAGGCTGTCCGTGCCCCTCCGTGTCCTGAAGTGGAAGCGATTGCTCTGTCACTCAGAGGTGTCCACCTCCCTCTGCACATGCTCCCCACCAGCCACCTCCAAACCTGGTGCCACAGAGCAGCCAGCAAACTGGGTTTTGAACTTACACATTAGCAATCAAACCAAAAGAAAACAAATAAAGAAAAAAAAAAGTAAAACAACTCTCCCCCAAGCTGTAGCTGTGATCCCTGTGATGAAAGCACCTATTTCAGGGGAGCTGCTGCAGCAGTGCATTGGAGATTAGAGCCATCCCCGTTTCTTTTCAAAGTCTTTTGCTGGTGTTTGAAGGCAGCATTTCTGTGGCTTAGCAGGTGGCCAGCAGCTGAAAATAAAATGAGAGAGTTCTCACTCCCCAGATGATGGGTACTAGCAGCTCACTTTCCACCCCTGCCTCTCTGGAAATGGAGCTGGAGTGAAGAAAACAAGGTAAAGGGGAGTTGGTGGGCGTCTCCTAACCAGACATGTCACATGCCAGGACAAAAAAATCTCCTGTTCTGTATTCTTTGAGCTTGTGCTTAGCTCTCTAGGGTATCTTAAAGAATGCATGGTAGCAATTTCACAGTGAAATAATAACTTCTTCAGTAAACATCCTGAAATTCCCAGATCACAAATGTTACAATTACCGTATTATTAGTCTCTAGAGTAATGATTTGACTTTTATGTACAAGATATGTGGGAAGGTGAAGAAGACAGAAAAGATTTTATTTTTCAATTGTATTTTCTGTCACACTGAGAGGACTCTCCTGCGCGGTCATTGTTGTGCCCTGGGGAAGGAGAGGGGGTGGAAAGGAACAGGGTGACCGATGGCTGCAAGGCACCGCTCAGCAGCATCCCTCAGCTCTCTCGGCTGTTTGCGTGGGTCTCCTCTGGGAAGCAGTGTTTTGGGAACTTCCAGCTGCAGGGGACCCTGGTGGGCCAAACTGCTCTGCTGCAACGATCTCCTTGGGGGAATGGCACCCATCTGCAAGCATCTGCCCAAAATCACTGCATGGGGCTTTTTGCAGGGACCACCCATTGCATCTTCTTCAGGATGGCCCCAGTGCTATGGTAGGGTGGCCAGGTGCCAGCCAGTGCATGGCCTTTGAGAACAAGGGAGCTGTGTCCAGAGCAAAGTGCTCCACACCTTTCTCAAACAGTTTGTGCTGTTGCCTTCAGTGCCACTTCAAGACCTGAGCAACTCCCCTGGCCCCCACTGTGCTTGTTTCTGTGAAAGATTTAGGAGCTTAGCTCTGCTCAGTGCTTTTATGCAGCTCACTCCACATCGGTGAGTTAGGACAGCTTTGTAACCAAGCTGTTTACTGAGTTTCTGGAGTACCAAACTTTCCCCATGTACCTCTACAGGTTGCTGCCAGCACCCAGGGGTGGCCCATGGACTCTTGCCCAGAGCCACTGTTACGTGGCCGGCTGGGGGCAGCTGGGCTGTGCCAAGAGCAGGGCTCCTGCGTGGTGATCAGGGATGACTGTGGCTG
>NW_009625941.1:61046-66587 GCF_000690535.1 Cariama cristata | reverse complement strand
CGGGGCTGCTGGTCGCGCCCCGCCCGGGCCCCCCAGCCTCTCTGTCCATCCTCCGGGCAAGGACAGGTGGCAGCGAAAGCCATGGTGGTCCCAGGTGCCAGCCCGGCCCAGCCTAATCTGCTTTAAATGGGCTCCAAGTGAGATGCAGGGAGTGGGAAGAGAGCAGAGGGCTGAATGCCAGTGCCTCCATCCCCCCCTCCTGTGTCTTGCATGGAGCAGAGGGGGGCTGTAGGACGCATCCTGCCAGTGCCCCCCCAGCACTACATACGGCAGTGACGGCAGCGATAGGGCATGTGGTGGGCACCATGCAGCAGGAAGGGGAAATCTCCGTTACGATTCTTCTGCTCCCTCCTATCCCTGGGCCCGGCCACGAGAAGTGCTGCTCCTGGCACATCAGAGACTGTCCCACCACAGCTATATATATATATATATTTGACAGTAATCACACTTTTCTCCTACTACAGAAGAGGTCCGATGTGCAGAACAGTTATATAACACAAGTCTCACTTTTTATGGCAAACTCCTCGGTTTGCGGGAGGATGGGAAAAAGCAGTA
Source organism: Cariama cristata (assembly GCF_000690535.1). Taxonomy (NCBI): domain Eukaryota; kingdom Metazoa; phylum Chordata; class Aves; order Cariamiformes; family Cariamidae; genus Cariama; species Cariama cristata. Next base: position 66,032 of record NW_009625941.1, on the reverse strand, counting down.
ATAAGCTAAAGAACTCAGCCATTGAGGTGGGCCTAGCTGAAGCTCTACAGCCAGACTTAATACCAGACCACCATTGCCAAGTCCACTGGTGGCCTTTCAGGACAGAGTAACAGTGCACAGCAGTATCGTATGAGCTCCATAACAAGGCACTCAGGAAAGTTATACTTCAACAAAATGGGCATTTAACAGCTGTTGGGTGGAGTGAAGGCCATGAATTTGTTATTTTATCACAAATTATCTGATTACAAGCTTTAAGAGAGCATACTGCATGTCTCTTAATTCTGTTTTGAGAGCAAATTTCTGGTTTGCTTCCTCCTTACAGAGCCGTAGGATAGTTCTGAGTGGAAGGGACCTCGGAAGGTCTCTGGTCCAGCCTCCTATTTGAGAGGTAACATGAGGAACCTGCTCGTATCTACAGCTTATCACAGATGATTCAGTGAGAGTCCCACAGTTGAATTCATGGGTCCCCCAAGAGAGACTAAGCAGCTAAGTGTCCAGCAAAGAACAAGGTTTGAAGACCTTAGTATTGAAAGTCCTTAAAATTTTTAGATTCCTGAGGTTGTGAGCGTCTTCTTTTTTCTGCTTAATGGTACAGCAGTTGCAGGGAGTTTCTTCTTGCTCTCCTAAAACAAAGTTCAGCTTCTGTGCACAGGCGTTGAGTGAAGGTTACCTCTTGCCCAACTAGGTGGCCACAGCACTCACCTGCCTGCCTCAGCCATAGGGGATGACCTGGATACAGATATTTGGGCCATGGGAGCACCTGTGTAATTTAGCCATTGTGTGGCTATCCAAACACACTATTTCTATGTCTAAATCCAGAGCATTAGCCCACTTGGATTTTTATAGTTTCCTCCTACAGCTCTTCCTTAAAGAAAGGAAGTTTAAGCAAATATCAAGCTTCAAGAGGCATTTTATACAGCTAATTAGAGTGCAAGATCAGCAATCTTTCATGCTGAGGTCCTGTACCTGTGTTGCTGGAAATCTCAGCGCCTTTGTAAGCATTTTTGTCTCTACAACCTCTGTGATATAGAAGGCATAACTCTTCAGGTGTCCCTCTCTCATCAAAGTCTTTGGTCATAGTGTTAATAGAATAGGATCCTGATTTACTGCATAGCATTTAGAACTTAGTTGATATCCTTGATGCTCATAGTAATAATGTTATTTATCCAATAACCCAACACAGGGAAAGTGAATACAGATCACCTGCTCTCTGGGCACAGATTTTAGCTGTTAGATATACATGTTAGATATACATATTTTCACTGAACTTTGTTCTTACAGCAAAATGCTTTCAGGGTACCTTCATAAGCTCTCAGGTGCATTTGGAAAAAGCAAAAAAAAAATTACATAATGCCAAGTTATGTAAACATGGAAAAACTAACAGCGAATTTATTAAACAACACCAGGAGTTATTTAAGAACCAAGTGCAGGAGGAATTGTGGAACAGAAAATAGGATCTATTTTTTTTTCTGCTTCTGCACTACCATATCATCCCATTTTTTTTCTCAGTTTGGATACCCCATATGTTTGCTGTTTCTGCATTTCTCATGTTTTCCTCCCTCAGTTCCCCTGCCATACCTCATTTACCTTTTCTGATTCTATGGGAGTAAATTTTGCCAAGCAGGCTTTCTCTGCCTACTGCATTTTATGATCGTTTGTATGCATAATGCAATCTATATGAATTAAATAGATCCTAAATATATATCAGATCCAACATGAGTTTTCAGGTTTGCAAAATTACATCCCTGCCTCTGCTGATCCATCTGTGAGTAGGTACCATATGTCAGTTAGTTACTTTATCAGGAAGCTTCAGGGGGATCCATTAGAGAGAGTCCGCAGCATAATTAGGAAAAAGAACATTTGTTTTCCCAGCTGCCCTGTTTTCATCCTTCCTCTTCAAATGTTCTGCTGATTTCAATTAAGCTCACCATAGATGCGCCAGCCTGGTAAACCTGGGGAACTAATTGCTTTAAAACTTAATATCTTGCTTGCAAGGTGGATTTTCTTCAGTTGTTTCAGCTGTAATCCCAAACTCGTGAAGAGATGCTGTCATGAAATACTGCCTCGCCGTGGGGCAGCTCTGCAGTCCACAGGCAAGACGGCACTGTCACATAAGCGTGAGCAGCTGATCCTCAGCAAACCCTGCGCTGGGGATATGACTTTTAGGAAGGACCCTGGCTGGCATGCCAGTTGCCACAGCTCCACCTCTAGACCCACTGGCGTCCATCTGAGTGCTCGATGGGACACGGGGACAGATGCAAATCCCCATCCAGCTCTTGAACCACCTTGTATTGGTGATGTCCTAGGCTGACTGTCCTCCCCAGCCAGGAGTGAGCTGGGGTATCAGAGGACCTAGAGCAGGGATGCCTATGGGTTCCTGCTGCCTCTGCCCAGGCTGGTCACCCCCACTGGCCATTCCCGTTTCCCACCCGGCTTGGGGAGAGGCAGCGGATGCCACGCACACATCCTGCCAGGGCACTGGCCTCTGCGTTCAGCCGCAGGATTAATATTCATCAACTGGTTTTCCCTCTTCCTCTTGTCCAAGGGGAGAAGCCTGTGAATAAAACATTTTATTTCATTAGGGAGTTCTTTTGTTTTGGTCTGTCTTTTTAACCTTGTTTGTAGAGGTCACTCTCTGTTTACAGTAGAGAAAGCAAGGGCAAGATGTGCATCTGCTTTAGGAGCACAAAGTGGTGGGGTTCACAGAGCTCATCTTGCAGCCTCGGTGGGTCTAAAACAAGCTCTGCTGCCTGGTCAGATGAATTTATCCTTAATATGGAAAGTGTGGTTGTGACTGAGAAGCAGACTTCTTGCCCTGAGGCTTGCTGTGCTCTGCTGGACACCTCGGTGCCAGCTCACAGGCTGTCTAGGAGATTGTCCTGAGCCACCATGCCCCATTCAACCCTCCACGGGAAACCCCAGCAGAGCCTGAAAGATGGTCTGGGGGATCAGGTGTGCCCACACAAACTGGAAATAACTAATGACATGTGTAAACAGACAAGACTGCACTGTGGTGGCAATGGTCTGTTTCTGCCCACCGGCCTCCCCCTCCAAGGGAAGGGGCCTCCTTCGTCTGTCCAGGGCCTCCCCCAGCAAGGACGCAGTGGCGTGCAGGGAAGGCGAAGTGCCGCTGCTGCAGGAGCATGCTGCTGATAGCTGCTCTTGCTTCCTCTGAAGGGCTTAGCCTCCAGCTAGGTTGGAGGTGAAGCAGGGGTTGAGGCAGGTGAAGAAAGTTAAGTCTGGTGGAACTGGACAAGCAGCAGGCGTACGGGGCAGCTATGCTGCTCAGCCAGAGCATCCCTCCTGGAGGGACTCAAACCACTAACCACTTCACTGGTTATTCTCGCCTCCTCCTGCTTTTTCTGAGGTGAGATAGCGGCATCCCAACAAGCAAAAGCACACTGTGTAGCCAAATTTGTAAAACCATTCTCGTTTGGAAGCAATTTACTCTGTTCCCCCAGATCGGGTGCATTAAAACATCCTCTGCTTTTCTCTGCTTCTCTCCTGCATCTGTTTTTCTGTCTGGTGCAGTTTGTACATGCCACCAGCTCTAGCATCCGTGATGTATTTTAGAGTAATTTCAAGTTCAGCATTGCTTTCCCAGGTCAGAGTCTCAATGGAGAAAATCCCATAGGAAAAGGCACCTTTATGCATTGCGAGCTCTAGAGAGCTTAGTGATGCAACAGGTACAGAGTGCCAGGAGTGCCTTGTTTTATTTAATTAAAGTAGATGGGGTTTAGCTGCCGATATGCAAGCTTTGCTCTTTTTCACATCTTAGTGTAATTACTAAACTACAGAGATCCACAAGGAAAAGAGGGAGGAACAGATATTTAGCCAAAGGGAGTCAATATCTGCAACTGATTAATAAGTCATGGGTGCTTACTAGCTACTTGATTTTCATGTGTTGCCTGCAAGGATGTTAGAAATACTGAACAAAGGTTAATTTCACAGGATCTAACTGTTTAAAACTGGAGCAATGATTTCAAGAGATACTCCTCAGAAAACACCAGTGTGTACTAATGAGGCAATGGCAGATTTCAGCTTGTTTCTAGAACAGACACATCGTCGTTGCTCGCTGCTTGTCCCAGGTTGCCAGAGCAGCTCTCACCGAGGGAAGCAGAGCAGGATGCCTCACTCCCCTGTGCTCTCAATTGAGTTTCCTCATGCAATTTACAGCTGCATTACGTGGAGCCAATGGAAATCAAATATTTATAAAATTGTATTTAACTCATTACCTCATGTTTCAGTTGAGAATTTTGGGACCAAACAGTTACTCTGTCCTTGAAGAGGTTTGTCAATGCCTGGCAACACAAAGCTGTGGGCCAGCAACAAAAGCAGTCAGTCATAAGTAACTGAATTTCATCAGGGTGGTGTGTAAATAAATTAAAACTTCAGAGAGCTCAAATAAACATCAGACTCTTGATGACTTAGTTCAGCTGGGTGCGGCAAGAGAAATTAGCAAAGCCGACGTTGCTGTGTGGCATCAGAGATTTGCCTGCTGTTGACCAAAGAGTTTGTGGACTTGGCACGAGTCAGGCAGTGCAAGGCTCCACGCTGGGTTTCCCCTGGTGTGCGCCGCGTAAGTGAAGGCACGTGCTACAGTGCGGAGGCTGAGACCTCAGTGAGACCTTCATTTAATGTTTTATACATCGTCTGGGTTTCCCCTGGTGTGCGCCACGTAAGTGAAGGCACGTGCTACGGTGCGGAGGCTGAGACCTCAGCGAGACCTTCATTTAATGTTTTATACATCCTGTCTTCCACTGGGGTCTTCTTAGAAGTGATGCTCAGTGTGGGTGTCACCCAGAGCCTCTGCTAAGGACAAGGGTCCACCAGGAGAAGTGCTTTTTAGAAGCCAAGCATATTGTACAGTGAGCCATTCTGAAAAAGGAAAGGGTATTTCATGGGGGTGTGATACCTGTGTGCTGATCTTTGTGGCTGAAATGAGCTGTGAGCCTCTTCCAGCATCTCAGAACAACTTCTCTTCAT
>NW_009625941.1:0-61016 GCF_000690535.1 Cariama cristata | reverse complement strand
CAGGCCATTGGACGCTCACACATGCCTGTCTACTGGTCTCTGGGATTTCATCTCTCCCGATGGGGTTATAGCAGCACTGGTGTTTTAAAGAAAACTGTCGATTGCAAGCACTACTCTAATATTCCGTGCGTAAGTATGAATTTTCCACTGTGTATACTAATTTTACGATCCAAAGTGAGCTAAATAAAATTATAATAAAGGAAAAGTGATTATCCTACTGTCCTGGTTTTGGCTGGGATAGAGTTAATTTTCTTCCTAGTAGCTGGTACAGTGTTGTGTTTTGGATTTAGTATGAGAATGATGTCAATAATACACTGATGATTTAGTTGTCACTCAATAGCGCTTACCTTAAATCAAGGACTTTTCGGTTTACCATGCTCTGCCAGCAAGGAGGGGCACAAGAAGCTGGGAGGGAGCACAGCCAGGACAGCTGGCCTGACCTAGCCCAAGGGATATTCCATACCATAGAGCGTCATGGCCAATATAGAAACTGGGGGAATTGGCTGGGAGGGGCCGATCACTGCTCGAGGACGGGCTGGGCATCGGTCAGTGGGGGGGCAGCAATTGTATTGTGCATCACTTGTCTTTTGTTGGGTCTTATTTCTCTCTATCTTTTTGTTATCTCATTTTCATTAAAATTATTATAATTATGATTATATTTTACTTTATTTCAGTTATTAAACTGTTCTTATCTCAGCCCATGGGTTTTACTTTTTTCCAATTCTCCTCCCTATCCCCAGAGGGGTGAGGGGATGAGTGAGCAAGTGGCTGCGTGGTACTTAGTTGCTGTCTGGGGTTAAGCCATGACATCTACCACAACAATTACAGAATAAAAGGACGTTCATAATCTCATGTAGTGGGTTTGCATGCAATATCTTTATAATGCTTAAAAGAACATTTAAAGCAGGCTTTGAACATGAGGTTTACATGCTGCTCTTGGCTGCATGGCAGGCGATTCTGGTGTGGATTTACTGTTATGCAGTATGAGGTGCTAGCATTTTAAAAATAAATTGTGGTACTTTTGGGGCATATCACTGCCAAACAGTTGCTAAACTAGAACTTCTACATTTCCATTTTGTCCACTGCTACCATGTAAGTTTAGAGGAGCGGAATTTGGCCTGACTTATTTACAATTATTATAGCCAGTCTCTTGGGTTTAATTTCATACATTAGTTACTCCTTATAAATGCAGTTGCATACATTCTGATTTTCTGTATCAAATACTTCAATCATAGAATAGTTTGGGTTGGAAGGGACCTTTAAAGGTCATCTAGTCCAACCTCCCTGCAATGAGCAGGGTATCTTCAACTAGATCAAGTTGCTTAGAGCCCCATCCAATCTGACCTTGAAAGTTTTCAGAGATGGAGCATCTATCACCTCTCTGGGCACCCTCTTCCAGTGTTTCACCACCCTCATCATAAAAATTTCTTCCTTATTGGATTTTTCCATCTTACCCTGTCAATTTTTCCAACAAAGTTTGCTGTTTCTCTCTAGCAAATCCCCACACATGTCCTTGTGCTGAAATTACTTTTTGTCACAATAGCTAAGTGAGTGCCAGGAAATTGAAGACCAATTAAATTGAAATTTAAATAAAAAATTAAGTAAATTAAGAAATTAAATAAAAGTCCTTGATAGCTGCATAAGACCTTGCTGTGAGGGCCCCCCAGCAGTGCAGTACTAGCAGGGCTGCACTCCCCAGCACCTGGGAAGGATCGGGGTTGTAAGGCTCAGGAGTGCCGAGACCCGGAGCAGTGCACGCAGGATGTGAAGCATTGCTGCAGAGAAGAGAAGCATAATTTGTTCTCCATAACCACTAGGAACAGGATAAGAAGAAAAGTGCTTTAAATTGCAGCAGAAAAGATTTAAGGTAGACAGTAGCATAAAGCTTCCAGTCTGCAAGGCAAGCTGAGCGGGGAGCTGGCTGCCTGGGGCCAGGGGTCCCTCCCCGAGCGGGTATTGCGAACAGGTCTGACATGCACCAGGGATGGCTCAGGCTGAGCTGACCCACAGCAGAAGGAGGAGGAGACAATCCACAGAGTCCCTCTCAGAACTTTTTTCTGTAATTATAGTCTTCTATTTTCATGCCTAAATGGTCAGCTTGCACCTTTCATTTGGGTGCTACTATTCTAATTTACCTCATACTATCAGTCTCTCATCCTTCTACTTTCTTTCTTGATATACTTATTCGAACAAGCGTATTCTCCCTCAGCCTTTTTTGCTAGGTTCAACAAAGTGAAGTATTTTATTCTCTTTTTATTGGGTGAGGTCTTCAGATCTCATTGTAGTAGCTCTCCCTGACATGTGCCCCAGTCTGAATGCATTTGCCTGCCTAGCAGATAACCAGATTTCACAGCGCTCCAGATGATGCCCCTACAGTGTTTGGAGAATTGCAGAAATATTTACTTCTTTCAAATGACAAAGCCCTGTGTTACATTTACCTACGTTATATTGGTCGCTCATACTTGTAAGGAGACCAGTTAATCCAACTGAATCATAATGGACAGGCCACTAATTGTCTGGGCCCTAAGCTGATCCAGTTCTTTTAAAATAAGGGCCATGTTCCTCATCTTGACATGGGGGTCTTGTCAAAGGCTTGTGGGAAGAGAGACTGAATAGCAGAGTCCTAAACTGTGGGACAGTTCCTCTTTCACTTGTGGTAGTGTATCAGATGTTCACTAGAGTCAAGATAACTGAGAGCGACTGCAGTTTCCTCATCTAAAAATCTCATTATCTTGTCAAATAGATAAAGTCAGAAGTGACTCCCTGTCCTTATTTTTTTCTCCACAATTTGTTGTTAGGTTTAGCATGCAACTGACAATAGGTTAGTCAGCACCACAGATACCTATTTCAGTGTTTTCTTTTTGAAATACAGTTATAAGGCTTGCTGGTTTTCAGTCTGCTGGGTTTTTTTCGGCAGTTTTATTAAAAATACCTGCTCTGTATTTATTATTAGCCTAATCTTCACTTTGTTGTACTATAATTGCATTTGCTGCTACGAATCTCAAGCAAAACCACACAGCCCAACTAATCATTGCATATTGATAATGGAAATAGCAGCTTATCTAATGAGCGGTTTGCCAGCAATTTGTCCTCAAAGATACATTCCCATGAAGGTCCCATTCTTCTGCAGCTGTAAATCATGAGAAGCTCCGGGGTGCAACAGAGAAAACAGTTTCCATCAATGGAAGTTCAAGGCACAGAGTTTAAACAGTAACAGATTACTAAATCACCCTGATGGAGAGAAACTTCAAGACAAAAATAGCCCAAAATTAACTAGATACGTCATTGTAAATAACTAACCAAGAGATAGACGAACACATGAGCTGTTAGGACTGAGTGCTCTTTCCAACTATTAGGCAGTTTAGGCTCCCTGTATCCTCAATGCTGCTCTAAAAATTATCTGATCTCTTAGAGCTGTAACATTAAATACCACCTGCCTGTTTATTGGTGTAGCTCAAAAAAGTTTACAAGACATGAATATCTCAGCAAAATACCATGACTTTGGGGTAGCTCTTCCTGTGCACACTCTTGCCCTTCCCGTAGTCACCTCTTTTTCATCAAAGTTAGGATGCCTCCAGTTGTTTTGCACTTGCTGCTGGGTAAGAAGGTACAGGCAGGCAGTCACGGTTTAGTGGGTGAGCTACATTATCTTCTTACTTGTGAGTTTAATTTCAACAACATTTTTAAAGCCCTTTCAGTTTCTCAGATGGCGCATGCTAGAGCAGTGCAAGGAGGTGTTGCTATATAAATCTAAATTCAGCTGTTAGGCAGATGCAAGGAATATAACAACAATACTTCATCCATGCAATGAACTAATGGGAATCCAGATAGGAAAGCCTTCTTTCCTCCTTCCACTAACCTGCAACTAAAAACTGTCTTCTGCTCTAGTTCTTTGGATAAACTTGTGAAAAAGAACAAAAGCTGATCCAGTTTGTCCTTCATTTTTCAAAAACTAGTGGGAATTATAGGTTGCACTGGTAGTGAAGATTTCTATTTTCACTTTATTGCAGTTGCTGATATTTCTGTCAAACTCTGTTAGCATTCTTTAGTGATGTACTGCATTCCCATAAGTTGAGTCAGGAGCTGGAACAGTATGAAGAGTTTCATTCCCAAGTGACAGCAAAGCCATGCTAACTGCAATCAAGGCAAGTGTAATCCAGTTTGGAACCGAAAGAACAATTTTCTATTTAGATTCCCTTTGGGTACTGACAGTAATGAGTGAGTTCCCCAAGTGCAGCAGATTGTTGCCTCCCTTATGATGATTTCAGGAAATGGGCTCTGATTGGAGTCACTTAGTGTCATGTAAAACCTCTAGTAAATGGATTTGAGGGAGATGGGTTCAGTCCTCCTCATCACAGACCGCTATGGTCACAAGCAAAGTGCAGATTCTGACAGCCAGCAGCATTAACACTGGTAACTTGCTCAAGGACAGGACCCCGAGCTCAGTTGTGCCACCACTGCTGGAAGTCCAGTCCCCACGCTGGCATCCAGTGCTGAGAGCCCTCTGTGCCTACGGTCACCTTGATAGTACCATGGCCCTGTTACCGGAGTCTCTAAATGCAGTCCTTCAGCACTTCTCTCTCCTGATCTCTTTCAGAGGCCACCTCCATTTAAGGGAAATTTTGTCTAAGAGTGTCAGTGCTTGGTCATCATTATTGCACTGAATAATGTGCATGCTTCAGCTGAGTCAGAATGAATATGTTCTTTAGAAACAAAGAAAGGAGTTCTAAAAGTAACAATGACTACAATGTAAAATGATAAACATTATTACTGAAGAGGAGCTTTAATGAAAGACCTTGTATACCTTCCATTAAATCACACTAAAAATAGAAATGGTTGGGAATGACATGAGTGACAAATTACTTAAAAGTTAATAGCAACATGCTCATGATTCAAAATAATGCTTGATAGCTTTAACATTTTAAAGTCCAGCTCTATGAGCTGTAGTGGCTAAAATTTCCAGTGATGAGTTTTTATGCATGTGCGTCAAAATCTATGTTTGGGGCCATAAGTGGAAGTGCATCGGTTCGGATAAGTGCTGGGTGCCTCTAAGTCTCAGGGCAGTCAGCTGGAGTTAAGGATGCTCAAGCACCTTCTCTCCAAGAGCTGCTAAAAAGATGAGTTAGGGAAGATTTAACAGACATGAACTTCCTCCCCCACAAACAACTCATGAATGCATGGGAGGGTTTTGTTCTCTTTAGGATGATACTAAACCTGCATAATATGTTAGATTTATGCACTGGAGTAACCTTTCAGCTGAAGGAAACCAGAAGTTTGGATTAGGAGTAGCTAATTTAGCTGACTTCTTCCAGCCTTCAAGTCCCTTGAGAGACATCTTCTCCACAATTGTAAGATAATTATTGCGGATGGACAGTTTTCTCTTTTCCAAAGCTGAACTATTAAACAAGTTAAAAATGTAATGGGGACTTATAGTCTTTATGGAGGTGACGCTGGACCTAGACAGTTCGAGTTGAACAGAATTTTATGCTTAAGGTAGGGATTTAGCAGAGGCTTTTGGGTTTGAGGCATGGAAGAATATACTTTCCTCACCAGGGCTATAGCTATCAGAGACCTTACAAGTAAATCAGGCAAATTAATTCAGGTATTAAAATGAGATTTAAAACATGCCTTTAAAGAAATTTGTTATTTGGGATCAGATATTTTTTGTTCTTAAGAAGTTTATTCGTTAGACTTCTATCACATTTTAATTAAAGTTCACTTAAATTATTGCACAAGCTATAAGTGAATGAAAGAATTGCTTCAGTGGTGCTTTTCTCCATTGTGTTTCATAACTGAAAGGTTTTGCCTTAAGCAGAACATGAGTGAATAACATTTTCTGAGAGAAAAGTAAAGAATTCCCTTCTTCTGACATGGATGCAGTCTTCCTCTGTTCTAAATAACACAAAACAGATAGCTGCTCTCAATTACGGACATACTGCAAAGTGCATTTATCTCCTTTTAGTCCCAGTTGATTGCTGAGCGGAGTTGAATAGTATCTCTTCATTCACTGGTATCTCAAAGTATTTCTAACTTTATTGGTTACTGGCATGGTGGGCCACCATCTTCTCCAGTAGATGAGGCTCACTTTCGATGAGGTTGGTGGCTACCGATGGCCATCCTGAGGCAGAGAAACTGGTGGTGGCAATGCCACTGGCAGCAATGGGAGGTGGTGACCACCCCAAGCAGTGAAAGGGGCAGTGAGGATGAGCTATGGGGCGTAAAATGCTGTGGTTGTCTGAGAAGAGAGATGTATGGCCCCACAGGCATGCATGAGCTGGGTTACTCTGCATCAGACTGGCATAAAACACCCTTGTCTGATGTTGGATCTGAAGGGAGGGCTAATGAGGTCCTTTTGAGGTTGGATGTGTCCCAACTTCAAGTCTCTCAAGAAGTTTTAGTTATTCCAGCATTGAGCTGCTGACGCTGAGGCAGCTGGAATGAGGATTGCCTTGGAGGAAACCCAGAGGTGTCCAAGTGTGGGAATGCCCGGCGTGGCACCTGCTCTGCCAAGCAGAGACCTCAGCAAGGGGGAAAGTAAAATCTAGTAACTCTTCAAAATAATTTGAACATAGAATTTCTCAGAAAAAATAAACATGAGGGTATTTAATAATTTCACATCACTTTTGCCTTATACAATAAATACTTGTAACATATCTTTAATAACTTTTCCTAAATTATTTTGTGCTCTCAACTCTTATTAAATTTTAATGCTGTTTTCTTCCAATATTATTGCAATCTGCATTAAGAACATAATCCAAATTTTTCTAAAACATACAAAGAGAAAAGTAATTGTTACCTTTGGGATTTTGATAATGGAAGTGTAATCATTGTTTTCAGGATACTTTCGTAACTAAGGACGAAGAACTGGGCACTTAGAGGCCTTACGATCTTGGAGACGAGATGGGAGTCTGGGTGAACAACTCTGATGGCTCCTGCTCTTGGAAAGGTTGGTTTATTAAATTCTCTCATGCGTTTGGTTTAGTGCTGCTTCAAAGTGATAAAGCAGCTGTGTAACAGAAATGAGTTATACCTGTGAACTCTAGACCTGACCCCCCCAGAGACTCGACGTTTCCTGATTACACCAACCCCAGGACAGTTGAGTGGTGGACCCAGATGTGTCTTGAGTTTAAGGATATCCATGACTACGATGGGATCTGGATTGTATGTCTCATTATATTTGCCCTCCCTTCTTTTAAAAAAAAGAAAATGAGGGTTTTGACACGTGTCTTACTCTCTTTATTAAAGGATATGAATGAACCATCCAATTTCTTAAGAGACCAGTATCCTGGATGTGCTGTTAATGCTATCAATAACCCTCCTTACATTTCTAATAAGTAAAGTTTCCCTGATCATCTTTTTTTTTTTTTTTTTTAATCTTGGATAGGCTATTTCTTGGAAAAAAATTCCATCCTCTCATTTTCCATCTTTCCCTGCCTGTTCTGTCCATTCAGTTACATATTTATTCAAGACTCCATTGGCTCAGTTTTGGTGGAGTATCAAACATAAGCCACTTTCCTCTGTCACTGTGGCTGCCTCGTAACAGGACTAGAAAAATGGCCTTCCCTGCCATTCTCTGAGCAACTGATCCACATCAGAGAAAATGCAAGATACCTATACAATTAGTGCCAGTGGTCCTGGCAATTAATCCAGCCAACATTTCCCCAGGAAAGCCCAGCTACTTGAACAATACCTATGTGCAGCAGGAAGTTGATATATAAATGAGTTATTGACAGTGAAGTATTGGAAATGTCCCCTTTTTCCCTTCAGGCTGTTGTACTGTCATGTGAATTCTTCATTTTATTTATTAAATCTCATTTATTTTCACTCTGAATACAAGAGAAACATAAACATAACAAAAGCATAACAAAATATTATAAAAAGATCGTAAATTATTGAAACCAGAAGCAAAGCTTTTAATCATGACTTTGGTGTTTACTCTCTTTGTGGGGAAACCGCTGACTGTGACTGTTGTATACTGGCCCTGTGGGTCTTGTCGTTGACCAAAGCCCAGGAACTGAGGAGACATTTCCACCTTTGCCTTAAGTTAGATGAGGTTGCTCAAAGCCCCATCCAGCCTGGCCTTGAACACTTCCAGGGATGGAGCATCCACAGCTTCTCTGGGCAACCTCTTCCAGTGCCTCACCACCCTCACGGTGAAGAATTTATTCCTCACTACCTGCCCTTGTAAACAATCTCTCCCTGGCTTTCTTGTAGGCCCCTTTAGGTACTGGAAGGCTGCTCTGAGGTCTCTCCGGTGTTGGTATCCCTTCTGCGGACAGGAGCATGAGGCATTTTTTCCAAGGTGTAGGAGATCCATTTTCAACCAGTGTTTAAGGGCTTTAATTTATATGCCACTGTATGTCAACACTGTGCATGCCCTTGGCTGCCTAAGCCCTTAATGGTGTAGGTGTGAGGTGGGACCTGAGCTGCTTAGTCCAACAAGACATTAGGACCTTCCTGGGGTTGCCAGGGTTTTGGGGGCTCACTGTTGTCTCAGGTGACTGAATCCCACTCTCAGTGCCTCAGGCTTTTTGTCAATGCAGCCTTCAGCCCCCTTACTTAAATTATAACCACAATTACACGTAGCCATGGTTTGAACTTCTAAAACCAGATGTCCTTCAAATCAATTTTCTATAAAACACTTTATACTGAAGATTAACATGCAATTGTAAAATAATCAGTATTACTGAGGCAGAACACAAAATACTCAGAATAAGAATGAAGCATGAAAATATGACTCATGTGGCAGCATTTTCTTTCATATACCACCTTAATTTTATGGGGCTAATAATTAAATGCCACTGGGACATTAAGTGTGACTTTCCCCAGAACCTGCGTGTCTTCTTCAAAGCCGTATCAGCCAAAGTTACTTAGAAATTGCCTATAAATTATTTCTGATGCAGATCAGGCCCACTGGAGTCTTTGTGTCTAAAGATCCAAACACAAGGGTTCCAGCTGCGGTGGCACAGCAGAGCAGAGAGGCTAATGGGGTTTCAGGTACAGAGAAATGCACTTTGTAGTAATGCACTGCAAACGTACAGTAAAGTGCAATTAGGCAATGAGACTGCTTGCCTCTGGAGAAATATTTACAATAGTGCATGCACCTAATTAAGCATGCAGAAGAAGAATATTTGAGACTCTTCCTTCTTTCTTTTTTTTTAGAGGATTTTATAACGTTTTCAACTCCAAAAAAACACCCATTGTATAAACTGAACATCTGACGTGCCCAATTCCTGCCGAACTTCAGATGGCATTTTCATGGAGGTTACCTGCAGGGGATGAGAATCACATTCTCTGTACCAAATGGGCTTTGCCAGCATCTCCTTAATATGGGATCAAAGACCAGGCAGCATCTGTGCAGTCAATTTTTGCCTCATACTGCTTCCCCTTGGCTCAACTAAACCGGTGCTGTGCCAGCAATGTCAGGGCTACCCCTGACTATTACCGAAGGCAAAAAGCTACTGCTGCCTCCACTGCCTGTGACCTGCTGATAGAAAGAGCTACTGCATAATCCATCCACACGTGAATGTACCCGTTATAGTCTGTCCTTGCTCTCTTCTGTGCAGCCTATCAGGCCGTAGCAGATGATACCCTGTGGACTGCTGCACCTCAGGCTTTTTGCTCCCCTGCACACTCCGGCCCTCCCCACACACCGCTCACAACGCTGCTTGGGGCCGTGCTATCAGTCCTCCTGGCGTTTAGTCCTAGATGCCCGAGGGGGAGAGAGGGGACAGACTTGAGCTTAGGTGTGAATTTTGTCATGATAGAGCAGAATCGTGCTGCCTACCTACATCTGCAGCTGAGTGATATGCAAACTGAGGTCTCTGATTTCACATAACCATACAAGCTCCCTGGGTGGCTGAATTTCTGGTTTTGTGGTTTTTTTGTTTTGTTTTGTTTTGTTTTTTTATTTTTTCTTGCAACATTTTTGCTCTTAGGTAAAATTTGTTGCTATGTAAAAGAATATGTAGATGTATTCTTAATTTAGCGATGCAGAAATTTTCTTTCTATTACTGAATACAAGATATCTGTACAGATGTTTTGAATTATTGGACATAAAACTTGAAATTAATTAGCACTGTTTCCTCAGTCCTCTTACCCTCCTGAGCACAGATGTGCCTGTCTACAAGCAGGTATTCACGGCTACATGCAGTAGCCACATCAGCGCTGCCTCAGTAGGAACTTGCACAGCTACATCAGTGCAGGTCCGGCACTCCTTCAGCTTTTCCTCTTTGGTGTTTTCACCCCTAAATGAGTAGAAATATGAAGAGATTTGAATTGTGATGTATAAAATTTTACAGTGTTTTGTATCATTCTCAGGCATTTCTGATCATTCCCTGGCGCAAAAGACGTGTCCCAACTGCAAGAATTACCTTGGAGAGCATTGTAACACACTCTCTTTGGCTGGTCACAGACAGCACCAACTTCCCAGTAAGTTTTCTAAGTATTTCTAAGCAGATTTCATGTGATTGAAACACATTTTAAAAGCCATTGATGTTACCTGGGGAATCTGTGATAGTATCTAATAAGAAACAGCCCCGTGACTCATTTTACTGTTTGTCATTTAGTAGGAAGTTTCAAGGAAAGAGAATCTTGGAAGAAGAAACAGAATCTTTTCCAAATTGTCTTTTCTTAGCTAAAATCAGGATCTACATGTAGGGCTTAACTCTTTAGCTGCAGCTTTTGGGTAACTAGAGCAAAATGTTCCTATCCTCCATTAGAGCAGCTCAGGTGCAGCTGCTGCAGAAGCAGCCTTGCGTGGTGTCAGGGGAATTTTTCCATCCCTTTGCTACCGTGGCCCAAGCAGAGGAGTTTCTGTCAGTGCCAGCAAAGGATCCGGACCACGCAGCTCCCCCGGCTGCTCCTGGAGCTGTCTCTGGTTCCCGGCAGGCAGCGTTTGGCATTTTGGCTTGGGGCTTAGTCTGCCCAGGAGGGCAGAGCTGCAGTGCAGCACAGTTGCTGTCGGCTACTGTAAAACTCATTTTGCAGCTGGGAAGCACTCAGAACTAGCTTGCACAGGCAGACTGTTGCTGTGAAGCTGGAGTGACAGTGGAAAGCTAGCTAGCTGTTGGATTAAATCAAATGGGCAAATCATGCCTTTTCCAGCAGAGACTGAGGTAAACACAGATGAGTTTAATACTGTAATGTGAGTGCCAAAGCAGGGGTCCTTGTGCTGGCTTATTTCAGTATTTAGCACTCATTTTCTGCAGTTGCATTGTGATAGCATCCAGAGGACATGGCCAAGCGAGCCTACTTATGGTGTTGATGCATTTGTAGTTTATACACCAAGCCTGGGGGAAGGGAAGCACTGGGTAAAAATCAGAAGCAGTTTGCCAGTTTTTGTGAGTCTAACTCAAGTGCAGTCCAGCTTTCAAGGAAGGAGCAGAAAGCCTTTGAACCCTGGGCCTCGCTGGCTGCCCAGCCCAGCTAGGACGCATGAGACTTAGCATGGTTTTGGGGCCCTACAGCCCAATCTCATCAAAGATCCTCCCATGACTGATCCCTCCACCAGGATCTGTCCTCTGAACACTGGGGTCTACACAACCATACGCTGTTTTGGTAGCACTGTTTGAATAGAGACTTTGCATTTGTCTGTCTTCAACTGTTTTTTTAATTTTATTCAGGCTTTATGCCAGTAAAGCAAATTGCCTGAGACAAACCCTGTGAATTTAGCAGGAAAAGCTCTGTGTGTCTGCACATCTGCCCCAGCCCCTTCAGCACGCACACTGTGCCGGCCGCGCTAACCAGACCAACGCCGTTGGGACGGTCACCGCTGCACAGCTCCTTGCAGCCTCCCCCAAGGCTGTGAACCTTCCCCATTCCTGCAGGGCTTTCTTCCAGGGCTCCTTCCAAAAGAAACATGAATTTTGCTCAGCTAAATGTAGAGAGTCTTTCAAGGCTGGCAACACCACCAAAAGCATAAGCAGAGGCCGGATTCGCTGCAAAGCTGGAAAACTTTGGTAAAGAATTTTTCATACATATTCATTTGGATTTCTCAAACACATTTCTTTTCAAGGCTGGCTGTATACCCTTTCTGCATTCACTCTTCACGAATAATACACTAAATTAAACTACTGACAGGAATATTTAGCAAACCAGCATCAATTGCAGGATATTCACTGAAAACGAATGACAAGTTCATAATAGTATAAAAAAATATTTCTAAGAATTATTCTAATGCAGCCAGAGAATAGGAAATGTGTCATCTGAACCATGTCAAATGGCTTGAATTTGGATGCATGAACTAGCAGCTATCAGCTTGTGCATAGCTTAACGCCAAGAGTTATTTGCACATGGTATTCTGTAAATAATTTCAACCAACAAATACATTTGACAACATTAGGACCTGTTCAGCAATGGTACACAATAGACTGAAATTTATTCAATAAATTATTTGTTGCAAATTGTTTATGGAGCTCTGGGTCATAGTTGTGCTGATCCGATGTTACACTCATTAGCACCTGCATTTGCAAATGGAGCCAAAGACTTGTACCGCATGGCCAGAGGAGAGGACTCGAACTCAGGACATCCATGAAATGGCTCCAAAATGCCGTTTATACAAAGCACATGAAGTTTTGTGCAGTTATTGGGCCCAGCAGTGCACCTACAACCCAGAACCAGTATGTCCAGCATGGTTCAAGAATTGCACCTCTTCCTGCATACAGCCCATAAGGGTAACATGTTTAGGCTTGCATGAAGGCTGTTGTTTTTTTTGCTTCAGAAACAAATGTTGAAGCATTTTAAAGGCTCTGTACCATTACAGAACCAATACCAAATATTGGCCATTATGAATAGGGATGAAAAAGCTCTTGATCAACTCTCATTAAGGAAAGGGAGAAGGAGGTGGATGGTGAACAACATGATTAATATTTCACACTAGGATTTCCCAAAGAATCTACGTTGTGTTGCCCAAATCGTATTAAAGCAAAGTTGAATTTGAGTTCTTGCAATATATAATATTGCAATATGTAATTACATATAGAGATTATCCTATGTTGAGGAATTTTATAACATTTGTTCATAAGGCATATTGCATTTCCTTGATTTTCTGGTGATGCAGCAAAATTTTCAAAAGGCAAGGAAAAATTCATTACACCACTAATTCTGTAATGAAACCTCATATATCAAACAATGACAGGAAACCAGAGGAAATACTACAAAGACGGGGTGACATTTTGAATGATTATGTTTTTGATTTCTATATTGATTATTTCTTTTTTTAAGATGTTGAGATACTGTTTTGATGTGGGTTTGTTTTGTTGGTTTTTTTTTACTTTTAATTCCAGGATATTAGAACTTTATTTGCCAATACAAACCTCTAAATAAATTCTGCACTGAAAAAAAATACATACTGTACTTTTTTAGGAATCTGTAGGACACTAAATTAAGTGTAAATGTAAAGGAAATTATGTTTCAGTTTTTCAGTTTGAGACACTGTTGAGAATAAATTAAACACAAATTATTTTTTAGGAAGACTAAAAATATCTGAAACAAGTTGTTTTGGTTTAGATTTAGATTTTAGTTTTTTATTTTGGCCACTGAGTAAAACTTTCCATTATTTGCAGTTCTGCAGCCACATTTTCATGTGACTCAGGACCACAATAACATTTGTATCACGATTAACACCCCTTCAGATAAAATTGAGCCTGAAAGCTCAGATTGATCATACGATTCTTTCAGTTACCATTCTTATTTTTAATGACCTTGTTGCATTTCTTCGCACTGTTGCCCAGCAGGCAACTGGAAAGGGAGCTTTTGTCTTGAGTTGGTCTACATTTGTTGGCAGTGGGAAGCACGGGGGTCACTGGCTGAGTGACAACTTCTCTCGGTGGAAGGACCTGCACCAGTCCGATCATTGGAATCCTGAAATTCAAACTCTTTGGCATCCCCTACGTAAGTCCTGTGTCCTTCAGGCAGTTGCTGGCTCATACACAATATGACTTTAAATTAACTCAAATGTTTTCTGAAATAAGCTGCTTGAGACAGCCAGCAGTAACGACCTCCACAACATAAGGAACTGCAGATTAAAAAAAGATAAATGTCATCAATCTTGGCTGGCTGAAGAGAAACAAAAATAGCACTGTTAGATTCAAATTAAATCACTGCATGCCATCCAAACCCGATATCTTTATGTTATATATTCTATCATTGAGGTCTGTCCATATATTTCTGTTTTTGCAAGCTGGGCTGGAGAATTTGTAGAATTATTGAAATATGGTCAGATCTTCCACAGTGATGTTAATTCTCTGGGAGCCAGAACAATCTCAGTCCCAGAAAAATTCGTATCATTATGGAGCATTCTTATAAAGTCATCAGAAATAGGTATCTCTTTCCAAAAATTATTTTTAATAAACTTCCATAGTTTCTCATTTTTGGGCCTCAGTCACAATCACAAACACTTATCCAATGATTTTACTTTTTCTTTAGATGGGTGCTGATATCTGTGGGTTTATAACACTACCTACAAACTCTGCTTGCGCTGGATGCAGCTTGGCTCTTTCTGTCCATATTCCAGAAATGACAATGCAGAGGGAAATAGCATAAGTAAATGAAGTTACACAAAGCTGTAGTTTATGATTACAGTAATGATGACGGTGATTTTTATTACTTTCTCAGAAATTAACCTGCCATTCTTGGGTAAACTGGAGCAGCGGGTGAAAAGAAGTGCTGCACTGAGAGCAGGAATTACATGGTGAAGTGTAAATTTTTCCCATCCATAATGTAAAGATGACATAGAAATGCTGAAAAATATGTAGTATCTAACAATCAAAAGCCATGCAGAAATATGTACCGCATACTTTGAATGACAGAAAACGGTCTTCCCAAACTGTTGGTAAGATTCATCCCCTCCATCTTTTATCTACTGAAGCCCAGGTTTTATTTAAGAGCCAGTGAGTGTCAGCACATCTTCCTACTCTCTTGTTTACTTCAATTTCTATTTCAGTACTTCTGTAACTATAATAGGTATTGCAGGAAGGGAATAGAGGGCATTATACACCATCTTTGCTGTTTAAAAGCAAATTTCACAGTTAGAAACTCCAGACAAACGTGTGAGACCTCCAAGGAGAGCCAGTGGTAGCTACAGCATTATCAGCCAAGAAGCAACAAAGACTAAAAAAGGTCAACGAGCCTATGAGAAGAATGAAAAAGTGCAGTCTTAGTCCAGACCCATGCCCTGGCTTCAACTTATCATAAAGGCCTTTCTATCTGCAACAAGTCTTGAAGTATCAGGTTGTTTCTAACTATGAACAGTTTGAAGGTCTTGCAGCCTTTGTAAGTACACTGTGTTTATCTGCAACTGTGATGAAATGATTCTGCTAGTTCAACAGATGTCATCTTTTCTTTTTTTTTTTTTTTTCATCTGTAAACTGATCCATGCAATGCTGGAGCTCAGGTTATTAGCTAACCTTCAGTTTTCTTTGAAGTTGCATCATCAAAATGTTGCAACATTTACACCCCCAGAAAGGCCTCTGTCTCTGGATGAAAGTATGATGGACATTCAGCAACTAGGCAAATGCAGGAATAATAAGCTATAGTGCTGTCATTAAGAGAGTCAGGAATTACCCCATAGATCCCTGAGATATGCCGAGATATTTCTCTCTAGGAATACAAATGTCTGTGAGGTGTTAGCAGCTGCTGTTGATAAATATTTTCTATTTACCTCTCCACTAAAATTAGAGGTATCTTGTCTATATATGTTTGCTTGGCCCTTTGAGCATGCAAACAGGGTCTGACCAGGTGAGGGGGTATTAATCGCATATGCACAATTTAATAAGCAGGAAGACGGCAATGGATCTATGTGATGGGAGCTGCAACTCAGTGTTGAGTGAATGACAGAAGTAATGGAAGACACATTTGGTTTTATAGGATTACTTAAATCCTTTTAAACTATTGTGTTCACTGAAAGAAAAGAACAAGGCATTTTGGGTGACTCAGCATCACTGAAGAGGTATGACTGGTTTTTTTCGTGAACTTAAGCAATATTTGTACAGTGTCAGAATACTGGTAAAAATATAGTGCAATTTTTGAAATAGTAGATGGATGCTTTGGAGATCAGAGCCAGGAGGAAATATTATCAGTGTCTAATTCTGATGTAAACATAATAATGGAGAAATTTAACTTAAATATTGAGTTTAATTAATATTAAGTTAGTATTAAAATAAAATCTTAAATATCGACTTTGCCTAATCCATTGGGGATTTCAAATGGTTTAATTAATACTTTTCTTGTCTGAAAAGCACTAGGTAATATAAAAAACTTTGTTACTTCTGATCCTTTTATGTTTCATTATCCTTGGAATTAATCATACATTCTTCAATTTTAATGAGAAAACTGAGTATTATGGAAAAATTTTGTGAAGGAGACAGGGAGCTGTGTGACTCGTCAGCTGGCTCAGTTTAGCGCTGGAGAAGGTCGCATAGGAGTAATTAAGGGAGATGTAGCTCTTTCCCGTATCAGCACTGCCCTGGACTATGTGCTCCATATCCCATCGCAGGGGAGAGTCAAGGATGCCTTGAAGTAGACCAGAAGGAGCCGACGAGTGTAGACAGAGTGCTTAAAGCTGCCCTTTTGACGGCGGGATCCAGTATGCGTGCCCTCTCTCCCAGGAGAGCATCGCTGGCAGCGAGAAGACGAGGGGCACTGCTGATGCGTAGGTGTCCCCTTGGTCAGGGCATCCTAAAATGGTGGGCACAGGAGGAGAAATCAAGTTTCTTTATATGGATGAAATGTTTTCCCCATTGCACACAGTGACTTCGGTCACTCCTGTTGGCTTCAGCAGGGCCATGAATTTATTTTTACTTTTAAATAGACTTGCCTTTATGTTCTTGGCCAACATAATTATGCTTTTGCTTTTGCTTTGCAGATTATCAGTCTTCCCTTTTTCCTGTGTTTCACCTTCTCTGTCCCAGAGGTCTTGCATCTCCAGGATAAATTAATTTCTAGAGACAGTGTGTCTGTTCCCGAGCACAGACATGAAACCCCAGCTCCCCTCCCATCACAAGGTTAGGGGCAGTTGCAGACAACTCACATACACCACAGTGGGGCCCATTCTCTCTGAACTCACTCGAATTTTTCAAGCTGAAAAGTTTTATACAACTATTAGTTTGATGATAATGGATGTTGTTCTTCATACACCTTCCAGTTTGCAAATCAGTGCTTTTTCTTATTTAAACATTCACTTGATAGCATTATGT
This sequence comes from Cariama cristata, assembly GCF_000690535.1. Taxonomy (NCBI): domain Eukaryota; kingdom Metazoa; phylum Chordata; class Aves; order Cariamiformes; family Cariamidae; genus Cariama; species Cariama cristata. The sequence goes on along the minus strand of NW_009625941.1, from coordinate 43,821 downwards.
CAGCCACAGCTCGCCGTAGGTTGCACACAGGTTCTCTGTTGAATTTCCAGTCCCTAGTTACAATGCTCAGTACAAACCAAAGCTTTTCCTTGACAGGAACAAGACCTAGCACCGTTCGGAGAAGAGTTTGCCAAATACCTCGCACTATGCTTCAGATCGGATACTCACTGCTGCCATGCTTATACACTTTGTTCTTCGAGTCTCATGTTCACGGAAACATGGTGGTGCAGTCAGTGATGCACAAGTGAGTTTGGAGTCTCTAATTCTTATCATATTTTACCCACAAAAGTAGTTGAGCTTCAATGTGTAAACTAGGTAATATCTGTTTGAGAATAGTCACAGTAATACTACTGCATACTCTCTCTTAAAAGAAACCTGTTTTACAATGAAATTTAATCAAATTATATGCACAAAAATAACTCTTAATATATGCAATAGATTGTCATTAAAGTATAACCTATATTTGTTTCCAGTGAAAAAAATCTAAGTAAGGAGAATTCTGAAAATTTCTTGTCTTAGGCAAGTATGCAGTTCTTTTTTATTTTAAAAATAGGAATCACATACCTGCATTTTCTGTATTTGAATAAAATCTATGAAATCTGTATTCTGGTCCAGAATGCCAAGAAGGCCTCATACAGAGAAGTCTCCATTTTCCAATCATCCACAACATTTGCATTTTCCAATTTAGCACTTGCATCTGCATGCTATGTATGAAATCCACATCTGTGTCCACAAATTGCACAGAAAAAACACAGATAGAGATGTTTGAGTGTGGAAGCAGGTGCAAAACTGAGATTAATAAATATCAACTGAAAAACCCCTTGGAAAACATGACCTCAGATTTTTGGAATAACTCATTTTTTCTGTTTGGAAGAAGCAGGAATCAAAGTGAGGTTTAGTTTCCCTCTCAGCATCTTTTAATTAGCTTTTTACCTGCTTTTGGTAAATTTTCTGCTTCAGAATGCTTTATGCAAAGACTTGAGCAAAAGGAGTGCAAATAATACGCATGAAAGGCTACTGCCCGAAGCTCCGACACAATTTAGTCTCATTGGTGCAGGCCACGTTGTGGACTGTTTAATGTTCTTTTTCCCTTTAGGTTAAAAACATTTGGGTTAAAGGGTAAGGCATTTTTTGCAAATTAAACTGAGATTACACTAAAGTGCAGGCCATTCGAGTATGGAAAGGGTATGCACAAAACCTGTTTTGCCTACTCAGCGTTAATGGCTCACTGACAAATTTTAAAAGCAGTATCCTTCCCCTTCCTACTCTGCTACCTTATTTAACTGGGTTACATTAAGGAGTTTTATAGATACTCATATCTTACAAGGGGCTATATGCTATTTCAAGCATTTATTTTAGCTCTATTTTTGCTTAATGAGATTTGTGTTTATATTGGAAATGACCAAGTTCATTTTGGCATTAATATTAGCTGAACTGTGCTAATACAGAATTAGTTTAGTGATGTTAAAGCTGCCTTTCTGACCATTCTCAGAATACTTGTACTCTATTTGAGCCACATCTACATTAGCAAATTTCCAAATTTGCTTTGATTTGAATTGTAGAGCAGTTTCAGATGCACCAGCGGAGACTTCTGTTGGGTGAAACTGAGCCGAAAGGTGCACTCCAGCCATTGATGGGAGTTTGGTCAGTGGGACCAGACTGGGATTACTAGGAAATAAAACCTCTAAAATGCACGTAGGGAGTGTAGGCATCAGGAGATCAGCACAAACTGTTTCACTACCCAGGTTCCATCCTAGCAGGCACATCATTTGCTAATGTTGCCATAGATAGATCCTAAAATGGCTTAAAAGTATTTCTTACTATTATTAGTTAATTCTGGTTCCTATTGTTACTTAATGAGCATTTCTTACTATTTCTAATTAATATTCATTGGTTTAGTGAGTCTGCTCAAGTAACGAAAGTGACCCAGATGCTAACAGGAGCAGAAATGTGGGTTTTAGAAACAGAGAGAAGTGAAACAGAATTTTTGATGTACAGGTGATGGAATTTTACATCAAACCTTTCCCTTACTTGCATCAAATACAAAGGAGAGCTAAAAAACCTGTACCGGTTTTTTATGAGTTCACAAGCCTCACCATGAAAACTACTCTGCCTGGGCAGGGAGTCTCCAAGCAATAGCTATTTCATGTGGTCATTTCAAATTTTTCATTTCATTTCAAATATTTAGGTGCTCTTTTCAAACAACAAACAAGAACAACATCCCAGTAGATTCCTATAAGCATTTTAGGTGCCTCTGAGGCTTTGACTCCGTGAAACAGAGGTGCCAATAGCTCAGCTGTCCAAAAAGCCTGGGAGCTGGTAATCCTTTACTGGAAGGGAAAGATCTGCTTAATGGCTAAACAGGAAAAATAAGACAGAAGAGAGGTCAGCATATAACTATAGGAAACATGTAGATGGAATTAAGCACCTTTCACAGATCATAGATGTGGCTTAGTGGCTTATATTTTCAAAATGGGAAAGTTCATTTGTTTGCTGAATTTGTGCTCATGGGTGCTACAATTGCAAGAGAAAAGAGTGCTGAGTTAGACAGTGAGATACTTGTTTCCATGTGCCAATAAGATTGACTTCTCTTTTGCCATATTTTCTTGATCAGCTTTTTCTCCTGAAATCTCCCACAACAAAGTATATTGAATCAGTGTTATAATTTTATTACAGCAAAATTAAAAATACAGAGAAGATATTGAGATGACAAGAAAAACTAATGTTTTATATTTCTAAAACTTTAAGACAAGGTAATTCATCAAAAACCACACCCCACTTTAAATATTTGCAAGGCATTACGTTAAAATGCAATAGTGACCAAGATTATGGTGTCCAAAAGAGCTACGGGTTTTGACAGAAAAAGAAACTGAATAAATGGAGATTTCTTTCAGGCAGAGCCTGAGGCATGCCTTCAGGAACATTTTTTTTCTCTGAGTTCCATGGACTCCCCTAAACCTGCAATATTTCAGAAATCCAAACACCAAATAGATGTCTTCTTATTGCCAAGGTGTTTTTGCTCGTTTGGGTAATTTCTGCAAGCCTGGGCTGGGTGCAGTGTATGCCTACGCCCCCCGAGCAGGCAGGCTGTCAGAGCAGGACACCGACACTGAGCCACTCTGCTCTGGCCACCGTACAACAGAAACCTGTCTTTAGACAAGGGCAGCTGCAAAGTCTGTTAAACAGACAGGGTAAATAATTTTTTAAACCAATAATTTGCACATCCTTAAAGAATAACACGTTATTATGCAACAACTAGTGTGAATTTGTCAAAAATGAATGATGGTAAACCATCCCAGTTGCCATCTTTGTCAAGCAGCAGGGCTGTTGGAGGGGACAGGGGGCAGAGGAGCAGGAGAAAGCAGGAGGTACAAGGTGCCTTGATTTTAGGAGGGCTTGGGGCACGCTCCATGTGACATTCTTACAAGCTAACTGGGGAACAAAGATGCATTACAAATTTCCTTGGAGATAGGCTTGCAAATGATTGAAAGCCTATTTAAATTCTCAATAATTTTATGCCAGATGAGTGGCAGTTCCTGAGATGGGGAGGATCTTTCCTCTTTGCCAGGTGCTATTTAATATTTTCATTAGCTGATGCATGGTGGAAAAGAGATCTTTTCCCAAGCTGGCAGATGATGCCAGGCGAATGGGACTGTAAGTACTCTGGAGGACATGATCAGAATCCAAAATGATTTTAATGCATTGAATAAAATGGACTGAATTCCATAAGTTTTCATCCATTCAGGAAAGGCAGCTAAAAAGCACAATATGTATGAATGTTGCTTTGTGTTTGTCCTGCAAAAGATTTCTAATTTAAATCTGCAAAAAGTGTGGGAAGCCAAATCCAAGAATTTTCACAAATGCTTTAGATCCTAGAACACAGTTTTATTCTTCCATGTTCCCTCTCCTGATCCTGGTGCCTGTCCTGCTCTTTGGCTCCCTCGATGAATTCTGAACCCACTGGACAGAAATTAAATTCATTGTTTTCCCACTGCTGCTATTCTGAAAAGAAATCAGCTCCAGCATTTTGTGAGGGTTCTCGTCTGCTCTAGTATAGTAGGTGCTACTGTAATTTCTGAATTTCTGCACAGCTTTTGGCATTCCTTCAACCAGGAAAAATATTTGGCCTTATTGAAGGATGTCTTGAGGAAGCAGATTTCTTGTCGCAATGAGTGATATCAAAATATTCTGCAAGTTCTATAAAAATGTGAATTAACATTTCGTATCTCACTTTGAACACTAGATTTACCTCTGATCAGCAGACTCATGGAATAGATACTGCCTTCCTTTGGGGACTTGCTTTTATGATTGCTCCCGTTCTTCAAGAGGCAAGTACTGTAATTAAAAAATGCCATCATACTGGAATAAAAGAAATGAACTGCGCTTAGGGCTTTGAATGACATTTAGGGCATGTTTGCTCATATCCACCCATTTCTTCCCTCCACTGTCAAAGCTTGCAGAACATTTCTGAGCAGCACAGACAGTACAGAGCTGCCCAGTGCTTGAAGTGGGAGGATGAAAGTGAGGGCACGGCATTTCCCTGCTACTCCAAGCACCAAATGGAGGTAAGCAGGCTGGATGCTGCCCTTCGTGTGCTCCTGCTGTTGAGCTGACAGCTCCCTCCAAGGACACACACAGAGCAGTAATTGTCGAGCTAGGAAGAAAGAAACACGCAGGTATTAAAGCAAACTGGTTTCCATATTACCACTCACCCACAGCATTTTGGAACTGCAGCGTCTCAAGGGCTGCGACAGGAGTTTCCCAGCATCACGAGCAAACGCAGCCATTACAGAAACGGTAATGACAATGTTAGCTGCTAATATGACAGGTTTTAAAAAGCAGCATTTTCCTATGGCTGTGCTGGGCATGGCACTGGCGTCAGGGCTTTCACTGCTCAGCTGAAGCAAGGGTTGTTTTTTTTTCCTTTCGCCACCACTGACTGCTGACAGCACCAGAAAGATAGGTCTGAGCAGAGCTAAATATTTACATGTGATGTATCCTAGAGCTGTGTGTGATCAGAATGTTACCAAAATATCTGGTACATTTTCTAGCTGCTGCTGCTGATCAAACATATAAACAGGCCACTGTTAGTCACCTTTTTTTAACCAGCTCTTGTGCCTCTGTGAATTTAAACTGAAATTCTTATTCCTGCATCTAAAACCATTCTGACTCCTCTGAGGTGCTTCACTTGTCAGTCCTTCATCTTCAGACTCTCCCAGGTTTCTAATAGGTGATGACTAACAAGGAGATTTCACAGGGTCTCAGACCAGCAAGATGATGAAAGATGTGAGACACCCCTTCCCATGAAGAGAGGGTGACAAGCTGGGGGGGCGCTTCCTGCAGAGAAGTGAATGAAAGGGAACATGATAAGGATATATGAAATGATAGGGAGTCTAGATAAGGGGTTCCTAAGGTTTTGGGGGGGACTGCAGCACAAAAGGAAGGCTGGGTGCCTGTGGCCTGATGGGAGAAGCGAGCTTTGGAGGCAGCACGTTGCTGGGTCTTGCGGTGGGAGAGAGGTGGCAGCCAGGGCTTATTCCATCTGTCGGGGCAAGGGGCAGAGGTGAGCTGTAAGCCCCTCACCGTGGCATTGCAGGCCAGCAGTGACTGTGTCCAACTGCAGCATGGCACCTGCTTGTCTAGAGAAGTTGGGTCAGGGACAGCTTTCCCTTTGGGTCAGGGACAGCTTTCCCCTCACTCCTTGAGTCCTAGGGTGTGAGCAAGGGAGACATCCAGTGAAATTAAAATGGCGGACTGCCTTACACACTGGCTTGTTATTTAGGGAGTCATGAAGGCAACATTCATCACGATTCAGATGGTAGTTACACACTTCTCTGCAGACCAGAATATCCAGGGTTGTCATAATAATGCAGAGAAAATACAGAGAGAGGGGCATCTTGACTTAGTAGGGTTTTTCCTTCAAGTTTTCAAGGCGCTTTATCAATTTATTTGTTAAACAGCTGGTAAGATCTAACAGACAGAGCAAACTACCCCAGCCTTCCTTACTGCAGCACTAGGACACTTTGCCTTAAACACCTAGCGCTGCCCACTGCGAGAGACAGGCCGCAGGACAAGACAAATTTCCAGTTTAGCAATTCTTATATTCTAATGTGAGATTTGCATACTTTAATAAATCACTTATTTCTTACTATTGTTTTATACATATATATATATAGTCAAAATCCCTAAAATGTCGAATGGTAAAGACAGGCCGCAGGACAAGACAAATTTCCAGTTTAGCAATTCTTATATTCTAATGTGAGATTTGCATATTTTAATAAATCACTTATTTCTTACTGTTGGTTTATACATACATATATAGTCAAAATCCCTAAAATGTTGAATGGTAAGTTTGCCTAAACTCTTCTCCTCCACCTTTACTCTTCATGCTCCACCTGCTCCCTTGGGTAGATCTTGGGGGTTGACCACAATTCTGCGAAGGGGCAGACATCTATGTTAAGAATCAAAATTAATCTGTTTGTGAGAGTAAGCAACTTGTGACAAAAAAGGAAGTATGTTTTGATTCCAGCTTTTCCTAGAGTTATCAATTCAAAGTGCCTTTAGTGTGATTTCATCCCTGCAGCAATATGATACAGTGCAGGCTGCAAAACTAAGTAGAGCAATTGTGCAATTAGCAGCACATTATTTATTATTATTTATCTCCAACTTTAAATTGCTGCGAAGAGGACAAATATCTGTGTATCCTACTTGCCAGACCTTACTCTCTGCCTGTTTCTGCAATAGGAATGGTGCAAGAAGCACAGAGCAGTGGTGTCCCCCCACTCCGTCATCACATGTGAAGTCCTGTCTTGCGAAGGCTGCTGTACACCTCAGCGGGATCGCTCAGATGTCAGAGGAGTGCACATAGGCCAGTTACATTGGTAAGACACAGAGCTATATACTAGATGGAAATAACCATATAACATTGACTCATCCCACAGAATGGCAGTAAAACCCCCCAAATAGCATAGGCTCATCTGTTTAGCGTTATAGATTAGCCAGCACTAGTCCACTGCTATGATAATAATTCAGCTGTAATATCTAAGATTTGATGTTATTAGAATATCCAGCATACATCTCTCCATGCACAAATACAATAAAGCTAATGTAATCTCAGAAATGCAAAAAGAAAAAAGACTTTAATCACTTTATAACAGTCACAGGGAGCAAGATCTGCAGATGTATACTTCCCTGAAGCACTATGGTTTGACTACTACACCATATGTATTTCTAACATTCAGTTTCTTACATTTTTTACATAATTTAAAATGGTGCAATTCCAGCAAAATAACTTTTAGCAATGTTCAGCAGTATTTTTACCTCAGCATCTGTGTTTAAGAAAACTAGAGCACAAAAAGTCTACACCAGGCTAGCTGGGAGAGTAAATTACACAGCTTTCAGTAGCATTTTATTTTCTATTTTTGGTTTGTAAAGCTCTAAGGCACAGAGAACTGAATTTTCAAGAGCAGCCTAGAAAATCATGAAACTGTCAAGATTTCTTTCCCTCTCCGCCCCTTATTGCATGTTTTAATTCTTGTACTGATACACTTCCCTGCATAGAAACAGAGACAAAACCTGAGTCGTACTCCTGAGAACATGCTGCAAACCATTTTGTGCATGCAGTTTTGCACATGCATCACTTTTGACAGAAGGCATATTTAGAGAGCAGGGTGAGGCTCCCCTCCAAAAGATGCTTCCAAGAGATGCAGAACAATCTGCTCCATGGAAAACGTCAGCCTCTTCTAGTTTCAGGGACTGCAAGTTTTGACCTTTCAAACACCATACTCAGTACTGCATTTCCAAAAATGCTCAGTTTCAACCTAACCATGCTCTGCTGCAATCTGCAGGGTAAGACCAGTGTTGGCTTCAACAGGAGTAGTTAGGCTGATGCTGAGAGCTTTCGGAAAGCATTTGGCATATATTTGCCATACACATGGTGCTCATCCAAAACCAAGGTTGGGTACTTACCACAAGTTATAATTACCATTTACAGAGGGCAATAGCAAAGCCTTCCTGTTATCTACTCTGGATGTAAGCCCTGCCTACACCTGGTTTTGAGGCATTAAACCAGAAAGGAAGAATGCAGAGAACTTAATGCTGATTGTCTACACATATACGAATTTCACTCATTGAATGCTGTAATTACTTTTTGAAAGGGGAAGACTTGTCCTTCAAAGAGAAGAAAATCTACAGTTTACATTCCCAAATGATTAGAAATCACTTACCTTAAACTGAAATGTGACAGGCTCCATATACATTAAAAGAGGAAGCAGAAGTTTCTTTTGCTTTTTGCTCAGTATCTTGATGAGGTTTTTTTTTTTTCACAGCATATGGAATAATGATACCATTTTTAAAGACGATTTGCTGTCTTTCATTCATGGTGCTTCTGTCTCATGCATATGCATAACTGCAGGGGCTAGATCCTCTTTCATGTTAAAAAAGGAACTGGAATAATACCCCTGAAATCCGCTTTTTTGTTTGGATTTTCACTGATGTAACTGACATGAAAATGTACCCCTTGGTGTCTTTCTCAGTGCTATATGGTCACAATATATAGTTCCTGGATTTGCGTTTTTCTAACTGCATTGATTTTTGCAGTAGGGTGATAAAGTGCCAAGTACCTGGAACAAGAACTGTGCTACCGCGGCTGCCCCTTTGAGCAAGATCCCTTTGTTCATCCATGGATGCTACATCCTGCCAGAACAAGCACCAGCCACAACCACTACTAAGAGGTAATGACGTCATCAATGTCATCATCAAACAACCACAGTGCTGGTCAGACCCACAGATAGCCAAAAAAACAATCAAAAGAAAGTGCAAAAGAGAGTGCAGAAGAAAGGCTATCTGCAGCTCCCAGCTGCCATCCCCGGCGATAAGAATAATATTTTTATCCCACTATTCACTCCATTACATCAGGAGAAGTCACCCTAGAGATGACGCACATCATTGTTTGCACCACTGAAACCTACTTCTGGCTCTGTGATTAGGCTCAGAAAAGCTTTTGCACCTCTTACTGCCACGCCGACCTGCTGTCAGTCATTCAAAATTAAACATATGCAAGGGGAAAATGCAAAACTTTTCTCCTTGGATCAATTTATCAAATGTCATGGGCAAGATGGAAAAGCTCAAATCTCTTTTGAGGAAAATGATTTCCCCATGCCAATGGGTAATATATTGGTCTCAAGTCTGAACCACGCTCAGAAGCTAATGTGAGTAGGGAAGGAAGGGAACAGCGCTGTGCAGCAACCAATCCAAACCATAGTAAGGTAGCACTGGTGACCAGTTGTCACCCAGACTGCCCAGTTTTCATCCATTAAGGCCACTAAAGAAGGGGAAACTTGTTCACATGAGCACTCAAAAGCTGGGAATTTTACACTTCAGTGGGACAAGGCAAGGCAAAGTTTTCATCATCTTTTCAGTAGCCCTTTAGGTGAGCATGGTTGTCATTCTTCTATCGTGGCCTTTTTTGTAACGTTAAAATTGGAGTTAATTATGTCCAGAAGTTTTTGTTAAATAACTTGGAAGGCACAGCACCCACAAGTTTGTACTGACGCTTCTCAATGTGTTTGTCAACAGCTGTCTGAACCCATTTGGGCTCATTACTGCTCAGGATGAACAAGGAGAAGCTTCTGGGTCTCTCTTCTGGGATGATGCTGATTCAATCGGTAAGCCTGGTCCCCCACTGTGAAGCAGTGTCTGTGTACAGGGCTCTCCTCAGTCCGCCTTTTCAGCAGTCTAATGGCACTGCCTCCTGCTAGAAGTAACTGGAGAGCTGACCCTAAGTTGAGCGTTACAGAGGTGAAAAGCAGATTGCCTTTGAAGTCAGCATTTTGATATGAGAGGTGTGGCACTGGGAACAGCTGGTCTGCTAGAGAGGGCAATCGCTCATGTCGTGTTCCCTAAGATCACCCGAAGAAGACTAGAGGAAGAGATTAAATAGCCCACAAATCATCTTAGTCTGATGTTAGACACTCACTACAACTAAAGTGAATTGCTTATGGATTTTGATCCCTGTTTTGATACCAACCCTCCTTGCTCTGTGTTCTGACAGATATTACTGAAAAGGAGAACTACTTCTTGGCTAAATATACATACAGCAAAGTAAGTAGTAACATACAAGGTACCTACATACATACAGGTAGCTGTATTTTAGTGTAATCATTGTAAAGTACTGAAGTCTGACTTTTCTCTGGAAAGCTTTTTTCTCATAGCTCAGCCTTTAAACCTGGTAAGCTATCTCATGCTTTCATTTACAGACAGCTACAAAATAATCCAACTATGATGCTGCAGTTTTGTGTTTGCTTCATTGAGTATCGTAGTGACACATCATTAATGTCCCTGCTGTGATGTGAATCTGAAAATCTACTTTTTCAGCTGAGATCTTTAGGGCTTTTTTAGTTGCAGCTTCTGGGGATAAGGGACCTTTTCCTTGTCTTCTTTCTGTGAACATTTGCAGTTCAATGGGTGGGAGAAGGCTGTGTTCGTCCCTTCAGGATATCCCAGCAACTTTGATCACTTGAAGTTTTTATTTTGTGGCCTAGAGAATTATGTAGTCTCACTTCTTTAGCTAGTGTTTCCTTGTCTGACAGCACAGAGATTGCTCCCATGGTCAGTCTCCTGTGGAGCGATTCAGCATGCTACAGGCAACCCACCGTGCTGATCAGATGCTCCATACAGCACAGCAATAGGTCAGCTCAGGGTCAGTGCACTAATGCCTTTCTCACAGTGCTCACTTCTGCACAGACATGTCCTGAGAAAACTCAACAGAAAAACCCAACAGTCTAAGCTTCAATTGAGAAAAATACTACAAAATAAATCTTCTAGAAGCTCTTTAAGTATATGATGGTAAGTTGTGGGAATTACTGTAAAAAACCTTAACCTACTTGAATAATCTATACAGATCATATTTCGTCTACAATTCTAGCATTTGGTAAAAAATAGGATATTGTACATAGACTGTGGCATGGTTTTGCTCAACAGCTGGCTTAATACAAGCTGGCAGTGTGCTCAGGTGCCCAACAATGCCGACGGCATCCTGGCCTGTATCAGCAATAGTGTGGCCAGCAGGACCAGGGCAGTGATCGTCCCCCTGTACTGGGCACTGGTGAGGCCGCACCTCGAGTGCTGTGTTCAGTTTTGGGCCCCTCACTACAAGAAAGACCTTGAGGTGCTGGAGCGTGTCCAGAGAAGGGCAACGAAGGTGGTGAAGGGTCTGGAGCATAAGTCTGATGGGGAGCGGCTGAAGGAGCTGGGGGTGTTTAGCCTGGAGAAGAGGAGGCTGAGGGGAGACCTGATCACTCTCTACAACGACCTGAAAGGAGGTTGTAGTGAGGTGGGGGTTGGTCTCTTCTCCCAAGTAACAAGGATAGGACAAGAGGAAATGGCCTCAGGTTGTGCCAGAGGAAGTTTAGATTGGATATTAGGAAGAATTTCTCCACCAAAAGGGTTGTCAAGCAGTGGAACATGCTGCCCAGAGAAGTGGTGGAGTCACCACCCCTGGGGTATTTAAAAGGCGTGTTGGTGTGGTGCTTAGGGACATGGGTTGGTGATGGACTTAGCAGTGTTAGGTTAACGGTTGGACTTGATGATATTAAGGGTCTTTTCCAACCTAAATGATTTTAAAATTCTATGATTTTCACACTGCGTATTCCTAAAAGCCCCAAAATAGTCTACAGAAAATATTCAAAAGAATAAAATCGTGTTAACCCCTATTGCAATAGTGCTCTTAGAATGCATTCCTTCCAGGAGCAAGAGCAAGCCAGAGTAAGCCGATGGGTTTTATTATGTAGTCTTGTATATTCGTGAGATATTTTCCTGGAACTAATAGCACGTGTCTAGACTTTAAATTTAATTTTTAATTTATTTTCTGCTTAGTTTACCAAGAAAAAATAAATTTCTTCTTCTTCAAAAAAAAGGATATTTCAACAGCAAAAAGAAAGAAAAACCACTTCAGCTTTCTGTAGTCTGTGTATAGGAATTTATTGCAGGAAGGTTACAGAAAAACAATATCCAGTTTTATATTAAATTCTGATCTGTGCAAATTAGATTGTTGATTCACTGGCACTTCCATTTCTCATTGCTCATGTTTGACTTCTGCCTGTAAATCCATGACTGAAGTCCCTATCTGCATTCCAATAATCTCTAATGTCTATTTTTTATTATGTGTTTATAAAGAAAATAATCTACCTCAAATAGCAAATTGTGGAGGTAAGAGAAATGTATGAAAGTCTTGGTATTTGTTGCACATTTCTATATTCTTAAAAAATTGTGGATGAATAATTTAATCACACCTAGTTTTAGGAGAGCACACAAGTTTTGTTCCCTAAGAGGTTTACTGATAAGGTCTGACATCACAGCATTTGCTGTGAACACAGCACAGAGTGTTGTGCAAGTAACAGCTACAGGATTAGACACTCTCATTTATATTTTCATTTAAACAGCCCAGAACTACGAAGAAGAATTCAAGACTAGTGCAGGCACTGAAGTCTCAGAGAACAAATCAAGCTGCCTGCTCTCTCGTACTGTCTCACTGCAGTTGGTATTTTAATTCACTTGACAGCTCCATTTCGACATGCATAATGGCTAAATGACCTAAGTCAAAGTGCCCCAAATCAAAGTGCCCCATATATTAAGCCTACCAGACTAGAAAAGTACGCTAGCCAGACGTATAAGATCTGCTGGACTTCAGGGATGAGCAGGGAGAGCCATAAACCCCGTCTCTAACCCCAGTGATGGCAGACAAGGCAGATGGGCTCAGACTGTACCAAGTGAGTCCAGACTACACTAAAGGGATGGTGACTGGAAGGCTTGTCCAAGGAAACAGGAGCTTCTGAAGGATATACTAGCCACTAGGTAACTGAATAGCCTGAAAGAAAGTTCCTCCTAAAACTGGTCCAATTTTCAGAGGGAAAATGTAGAGAAAAAGACAGTGAAGTTCATAGGACCAAGGCAAGAGAGTAAGAAAGAAAAATCATGACTCTGCTACTCAGAAGTACAAGAAGTCCTGGCCTCTGGCCTCGGATCCAGGACTTCTTTTTGCTTTGCATTTATGGGGTTTTGAGTGATATCCGTAAGATCCCTCCCTCTGATGAGAACTCAAGACCTTCCTGGACAACTGCTTTAACCACTAGATCCTTGGGCAGGAGAGGGTCACTCATTCCCCTGGACCATCACCTCCCTGTCTCCCCAAGTCCTTCAGTTCTAGACCTTGGACAGAGGGACAATGGTGTCTTCTGCAGAGTCCTGGCTCAGGGCCTCAGATATTGAGTGCAAACTTATTTATTAATACACTTGTAACCACTGAGTTCAGCATCACGCTGAGCTTACTGGATCTGTGTGGCCACCTTGAGCTAGCTTTCCTGCTTAGCCACACCTGAGACAGCAATAAACCACCATAGGCAGGTGGTCTCTCTACACCAAACCTCCTTCTATGCTGAAGCTCTCTGCCAATGGGGAGAAGACACTACACACAAGTACCCTAACAATTTCTCTGGGGGATTTTAGAGGCCTCTCCCCATTTGCTCCACAATAGCCAACATTCCTTATTTAGGCAGTTTAAATCACTGTGCTGGGGATTAGCACTTATTTTTAGTGTGGATGCCTGAAATAAGCAGTCTAAGCACAGCCCTAAGTTACAAATACTGTGATCTAGCTTCTGCTCCCCTCCTACCATGCACCATTGAAATAACATAAGCTAATTTATGCAAAAGGTTCCATCATGGGTTTCTCCTTGGCATATTTTTAAAAAGTCATGATTGCACAGCAATTCATCATTTCCTGAGCAGTGTAATTCATCTTTATTTCCCTAACAACTTTGATCACATAACAAATGCAATGATTCTTCTTCATTGCTTGTATGGGAAATTACTGTCACTAGTGATCCAAACAAATTTGTTTAATGACTTTGTATGTCCTCTTGGTACATCCCTAAACATGGGATATATAGTAAATAAGAAGTACAGCAAAGCTCTGTGGACATATAGTGTTCTTTCAGTGTCCTTAAAGCTGGGATATATGTAACAGAGATTTCTAGCCGGAGCTGTGGAAATGTGGGCAAATTACCTAGCAGCTGATGTTTGTGGAATATGCTAACGATTTAAAGCAGTTAGTTGTGGATGTTAATTAAATCTGCCTTAAGTTCACTAATTGAATCTCCGTATCTGGATTTTGGCTTTGCATATGCCACTGTACCCTGTAAATGGGTACAAGAACCAAATTTGCATTGATTACAAGTAGAAAAAAACATGTCCAAGAAGATTCCAAATGAATGTTCTAAATGCTATTTTGTTTCTTACTTTCTTAGTTTATAATTATACGTGAAACCTTTCTTACGTGAAAATTAATGTGGCTGTTGTTTTTCCTTTACGATCTCAGACTCCAATGTCTATATTGGAAGACAGTCTATGTGTTCATTGACAAAGATGAGACCACAACAGTAACAGTATGCAGTAAGTCACCTCTAAAGCATTGTCATGGTCCTAAAATTTTCTCTGTGGCTTTTTCCAGGGAAACCTGAAGACAGTAGAACTTAAAAATGGCTACTGAGGAGCTGACACTCTGAGGTAAAACAAAATTATGATTCTTGGCCTGAAACTGAGACCTCATGCTGTTGCTGTGAATGGAAGAGCCATTTGTGGAGACGCTTTCTTTTATGAGCTGAGTCGGGTAAGAGCTGCACTGCGCAGTTACGAAAAACCTTAGGGAAAGGGAGATAGTCAATGAATAACAGGAACCGCTTCTCATCCACACCCCTTTACATTTCCAAGTATAACCAGACACCTATTCTTGATACAACAGTCTGAATTTTAGCAGAAAAAAAGGCAAAAGCAAGAGCTGTTTTAGGAAACTTTAAGCTTTGCTATTACACAAACACTCTCTTTTACTTAATGTCTGCCTCTTATACAAGTTCTTAAACTAATGAAATAATGAAAAGAAGATACAGTTCCACAAACTGGCGGAAATGTTAGCAGTTTTATGGGCATTTTTATCATTCTGATAAAATGAGAATACTTGTCAAAGTTATTTATCACCTGCTGAAAAGAAAGTAATGGAGATCTTTTCTCACAATTACTTAGCGTCCAAAAACGATTACAGCGTAGCTGGCTCTAATGAGTCTCCCTATCTTTAGCGGAAGGAAGGGCAAATCTCTGCTGTACCTTTGTGTTCCTAAGGAAACTGTCACTACAGTGAGACAACAGCTACAATTTCAGCATCTTAAGGTGTCCAACCTCAGTGTCCCAGATCAAAATGCGTGACTTGCTTGTGCAGTGCTCCTCCAGCACCAAGGAGGCACCCCAGAGGGGACGGACTGAACACCCCTAATAGACAGCTGCAACAGTCTCTCTGGTCCCAATTTCCTTTTCCACAGGAGAAGAGACAAAAGGAGCAACACTGACTAAACTTCCTTTGCTCTGGTCACTTGTCCCATATCTGTCACCATCCGCCAAGCTGAAGTGGGTCATGCACACGTTGTGTGAGATGTGGTACTCACATCTCAGTGTTGTCCGCATGTAGGCAACTCCCAGCACTAACATTGTAAGATGCCACTAACTCCTTGTTCAGTCAAAGGGGCAACAGGCAATGGATGTCACATCTTATGTTACTCTACCCACTTGGCTTAATGACTTAAGTTTATTTGTAACCACACACCTGGTTCTAACATTTATTTTATTGAAGGAATCTGTAAAGGAAGAAAATTGCTGAAAATCAATTTCTGCCTTGGAGAATCGTAAAAAACTCACTTTCGGAGACGATGTCATAAATAAATGTAATCAGTATTGCCTCAAGGGAAGAAGTTGTTTAACAGCCAAACTGCCTCTAAGCAAGCTGAAAGCAACATAAATGTGGCAGGGTAAAGAAAACACTCCATTGAGATGTGCTTGAAGGCACCAATCACAGAAATCCAGAATGTAACTGCATACTAACAGCATTATATAAAGATGACTGAGAAAGACTAAAAAGCTTGTCACAAAATATCATTTAAAATTTGATTTAAGCACAACAGATGATCTCAGTGATTTAAGAACTACTTCAAATAACAGAGAAAAAAACACCAAACTGATGTAGTATGGAAGGTCCAAAACTGCACAAAAATTACATTATTTAAACTATATTTAAATATATTCTTCTCAATTCTAAGCGATTCAGTCAAACCTCTCCCACCATCCCTGTACAGATGTTGTAATGCCATTACCTATAATCCTCTCATGTTTGACTGTTGAAAAAAAAAAAGACTAGCAGTCTGGGTTTAGATCTTGAAAACTTACAACCCATGTAATTGAAAAAATAACAAAATCTAAAGGGCTAATTTGCCATTTTCTCACAAGCTTAATGAGATTACACACTGTATAATAGTTTAACAAGCACAAAGACCATACCATTTGAAGGGATGTAGTAGAAAGTAACTTTTACCATATTGCTTTTGCTTTATAGAAAGCAAATTTGCCTAAAAGTAATGCTTAAGTCCATAATTGAGTCATAGTTATTTGTACATAAATAGAAGCAGTTTGTTTAGTAATATACCACTTCTTTCTCTCTGATTCATGCACCACTACCCTGATTTGACATTTGTACTATTGCAGAATCTTCCTATTATTAGGAGTCTCGTCTCTTTTTTTTTTTCCCCCGGAGTATCGTACTGTAAGAGCCACAGGAACCGTACTGTAACTCCAGCGGGGATGTTGAAAGAGCACTTCTGTTGACCAGGCTTGTGCTGACAACAAAATGACCTGGGCGTAGGAAGGTTTTCCTTTTTCTTCCACTTGCATCCTCTGCTGGGAAGTGCAAGGAGGATCCCAATGTCCATAGTTCCCAATGTCTGTGCAGTAGTGCAGTCTGGAGTGGCCTTTCTGGCTGCCTGGTGCTTATGGGTTAGTGTTTGGATAGGGTTGCAGTATTTTTGTCTGGATGTGGCCCAGTATTTGAGTAAAAGGCAAATTATTCAAGAAGAGAAATTCCTACTTACCAAATAGTCATAGAGAACTGTTTCTGATGAAAGATGAAAAGATTACATACTTTGAGGAAGTGATCTAACCATAGGCTGCTAGAGTGATGTTAACATGAATTTGTGGGTGGGCAAAGAAATAGCTAAGAGGTGTGAATGGGTATCATGCATTTTAAGAGATTATTCATTCTGAAACCTAAAGATAAAACTGGTGAAGTACTGAAAATGGAAATTATGTGAGTAGCATAAAATACATCAAATTTAACACTGAACACAGAGAGAGAAGGACAGGTATTGTATTTATCATTTCATACTTAATTCATGTTATTAATTAATTTTAAACAGTTCCTGATTTTCTAAAAGGGGTGTTGAATTGGAAACAGCAGTAGAAAGATGCATATTGCCATCAAGTCAGTCTTGCCTACTAGATGAGCTTAAGGGAATCATGAAGGCCTAAGCTCAAGCTTCCCTTCTTATCCTCTGTTTTGAGCTAGTCTTTTTTTTTAAGTTAACATAAACTTGTTCATTATTTTTGTGTCTTTTTTTTCACAGAAGCTCACTTTATGGATTTCTGCCCCACTTACTCAGGAACTCAACATTATGATTTACTAGACTTGTCAGAAAATATTGACATAATTTAGCATCCTTGGCCCTCAGATATTGATCTTACTTTGATTTTAATGTAAAAAAACATTTAACTATTAAAACGTTGCTCATGTACCAGGTGACTGATCTTTTCCTATTTTCCTATTGTAACTCAGTATTCTTCAAATAAAATTTTCAATACTAGTTAATGAGTATTACCATAAACTGTTGTGTAGTCAAGATAGCACAGAATAAATAATCCTGAAAGTTCTCTCTCACGGCAGATGGAGATAATATTTGGAAAAGTTCTCAATGGGACCATATTCTGGACAGCGTACACTGTTGGTTTTGTTTTTCCCAAACCTATGGTGGCAAAAAAAAAAAAGGAACAATCAGATAGTCAGCTTAATTCACACAGCCTATTCTGGGGGAGGCAATGTGTGTTTGTCAGGAGAACACATGGGAAACGCAGCTAATCAAAGGTTGGGGATACCCAGATCTGCTTTGTATTTCAGCTATTTCTGGCTGCAGAATGACCTCCTAAGAATATAAGAAGTTCCAGCTTGTGGAAATGAGTCTAAGGAGTCACTTTTATTTTAATAATATAATACATAATCTGCCATTAATAGAATATATAATATATAATAAAAGAAATATTAATATAATGTAATATGATGTAATGTAATATAATATAATATTATATAACCAGCTGGTACGAATCAGCCAAGAGTTCCAGACTACAAAATCTACAACTGTAGTGACCACTCACTTTCGTCTCCTTTTCCATATTCCTGAACTGTAATAAACCCAGCCTGGGCATGTCTTGGGATCCAGTGATCATAGAGAGAATTTGTTGAAAACTTGGAGGATTTCTTTCACGAATCTGGTTAACTCTGGAGACTGTTCCCAGTGTTCACGCAGCTCTTACCACAGCAAATGGTTGGTGCCCGTAAATGTACATTGTGTCTTCTGACAGGAAGGATCCACATCAACGCAGGGTCAGAGCTTCACAAACTCAGCTGTTCCCATGCTTTTAACTCTGTGCTAAAAACCACTTTTTATCTCTGTTGATATTTATTCATGAGAAACCTGAGTCACAATTTGCAACTGTAAGAGCTTTAATAGTAAACATATACTCCAGTAAGGAGGTTGGGGAGGGACTGCGATCCAGTTTAGGCTGCTGTCACCAGCTCTCCCTTCCTCAGCAGTGAAGGCCCCCTAGAACATTGCAGGCAGTGTTAATCTTCATCTCAGGCTTCTTAAGGTGCTCGTGACTCTTACTGTTCCTGTCTCCCACCATACCAAAAATGTACAGAAAATCCTTCTGGTGACAGAAATGCCATGTCAGTTCCCAGCAGATTAATTCTGCTTCCAAAACTCTGCAGGGAAAGGTCTCAGTCACAGTCCACTCTTGCAAAAAGCTTCCCAACACTACTTCTCCATGGGAAACTGCTCTTGACGTACAGAGACGAGTGCAAGTAGAGCATGTTTTAACAAGAATGTCTAATTTTCACAACAGTCGGTTCTAGACCACTCAATGATAAGGATTTTATCCAGGTGTTTTTACTTGATCACATTTCTTCTGAATTAGCCAGGACACACAACACAGCAGTATAAACTTCTCCACTTTATGCCAGCTGCAGGAGGACAAACTCAGTTCTGGCTGGCTGCTAAAGGCTGCTTTCTCAAAGCAAGCTGGGTCTTGTGAAGAAACCCTAAGACCTGGGTCTGTCCAGAGCCTTTGCTGGCTGCAGCAAGGTCTGCTGTGAAATATGTCTGCTCTGCACAGTGCGGAGAAAGCAACTTGCTCATCAGCTCTTTTGTGGGAAAAAGCTGGAGAAGATACTACAAAAAGGTGTAGCTGAAGATGATGAGAAAGGGCTGAGGAAAACAGAATATGGGCAGTGCGGTGGAAGCTGATCTAAGGTGATGGATGAGACAACCATCTTCCTTGCTTAAGAATACAGCACATAACTAGACTCCTTGGTGAAATAAACACTTAAAAGTATGCCCCTCTGTGTCCGTGGACTGGGCAGACTAAGGAGCTTGTGCAAAGGAAGGATGTCAGTACGGTTTGTGAGAGCTCTGTGTATTTGGAAGAGAGGAAAGCAGGAGAGCCTCTGCCAGGGCAGACACCAGAGGCAGGCAGCCAGCAAGAGCAGTACTTGTTGCATAAATCCGAGGAACAGCAGAGACCCAGAGGACGTGTCTGTACCGTGTGTCACAGCTCTGCACCAGAGAGCTCAGAGTGGGGCCAAACCAGCTGGAGGATCCAGCTGGCATGGGAGGTGCCAGCCCAGCTGCCACCGGCCATGCACATCTCATCTCGGGGCTCAGCCACCGTGCCTGTCGTCCTCTCATGCTGCCCGTGTGAGCCTTGTGGCTGCTCACCCTGTGCATGTTGCAGACATAACCACAGAAAGCTGTTGGGTGGCCTGACAACATGGGATGGATGGGGACAGCTAAAGCAGACCAGTCTTGTGCAGAACCCAACCTCTCCCATGTGATCTTTGCAAAGATGGCATCAAAGAGGTACCTGCTCTCAGTTTTCCCCCAAAAGTGAGGATATTAGCTCTTCACCATGGCAAAAGAGCAAAGAGAGAGATAAATCTGAGCACTCGGGCAGAGAAAGCAAATTTGTAAACACCCTGGCTGGGAGTGGGGTACATGATGTTTTGGTTGGTTTGGGGTGAAGGCTGGTTTATTTTTTGGTGTGGAGAGTTTGGCTTTAATCTGCCTTACAGTGTGGGTAAAAGCGGGAGTGGGAGATGAGAAGGGAGGTGGTAAATTTGCTGACAAATAGTGAAAGAGGAGACTGGTGTGGAAGTTGGAGCATGGATGTGGCTGGAGAGCAGGGAGATGTCGCCTCTGTAAAGAGCCCTTGGCTGGATAACCCTGTGGAGGCAACCCGTGCTCACTGGTTTTCTGTGAAATCAGTGACTAACCTAGCAATTTCATATATATCTTAACAAAATAAGAGCAGAAAAATACACTCCTACTGGCATCAATATGCTGTTCAGGCTTGTATTACAACCTGGATTTTATTCCTTTCCTGTTATCTTGCTCCTTGTAGCTTCAGTGAACACAACAGGAAATCGCTAGTTGGTAATACATCTGCCTTGGGCTCTGATTTCACACGTTTATTTTGTAAAAGTAAGCAAGACAGCCCTTGGTCGGCATTTGTATTAGGGACATCAAAGAAAAATGGAGTGTGTGTGTGTGTGTGTGTGTCTGGCTATTTATCCTCTCTGAGCATCAAGTTGCAGGTGTAATTTTAGATCTTTTACACTTTTTTGAAATTCTGGTTACACTGCTTGTTCTTTCCCATCCCAACAATTTCTTTCTGTTTTGTTTTTTAGAAAAGGATAAAGACTTGGACAAAAAATACAGAACATGTGTTACAAGTGATATGAGCTGAATCCAAGAATCTACAGCCAAATATTTTACTGTCTTTTAAGATTAGATTAGATTAAACATGAACTTCCTCAAGTGTTGGCGTGGATTTAATTTATCACAGGTATAGATATTCAGTGGAGAGAGAACTTGTCAGGCTGGGATTTAAAAGCATCTGTAGTCAGCTGCTTTCTCCAACCTGCCTTTGTTAGCCATAAAACCCGCCATCTGAGTCCTTCAGAACCTGAAGGAGTTGAAATATAAAGGGAAAAATCTTACTTTGCATTTCAAAACCCCGTTAATTCTAGGTTCTTGCCTTACAAAGCCATAAAGTGAACACAGACAATCACCAGTCAATGTACACTGACCACTAAGAATAAGCCATTCACCTCTACAGAGAAAGAAAAAGTAAACATTATCCGTGCTACTCCATGTACACTTTGACTTTTATTTCATCTAAAATGGGTGATTTTAGGTTTAATCTCAATGGATCCTGCTGCCCATTCTTGTGAAATGTTCGTGCTGATTTTGTATAACATGAAAAGATGGTGGTAGCCGAAATCAGTTATACCGAGAGAAGTGTAATGAAGGGGACATGCACAGAGGGTTCTGCTGTGCTCAGTAAGCTGGACACATTTTGATATGGCCAAATGTAGTATTGTATGTCTTGGAACAAAGAATGGACAAAAAAGAAGATGGGATGGTGCTAGAGCAAAGAGACACTGGAGGAGATTTGGGGTCCTGATGGATGACCACCTGAGCATTAGTTCCCAGTGAAAGGTTTGATGAAAAAGGAGGTAGAACAATCTCAGATATACAGACAAGTAAAGGTATAATTCACGAGTTTGTTATGTTGGTACCATCTTGCTGGAATACTCTGTCCCATTCTGGTGTCAGAAATTTGTGGAATATACTGTAAAAATAAGCTTGCTACAAAGAAAAGGCACAAAAATGTGTGAAGGACTAGAAAAATGCATCTTCCAGTGAGAGCACCAAGGAGCTGAACCCGTCTCCAAGGGCCAAGAGAAGGCTCAGTCCCATGTAACTATGGGGGCAGAAGTACAGTGGCAGAAGCTCTTTAAACTAGCAAAGGTAAGATTCAGTGTCTGTTAATGACACTAGACAAATTCAAAGGCTGATATTTTAACTGTCAGAACAGCTTGTCAAGAGCCGTGGAGAATTCTCCTGTAGTAGAAATTTTTAAATAAGAAGTGAATTTCTTTTCTGAAAGAAATGCTTTTCCTCAATAATTGAGAATTTTTTTTGGAACTGTATCCCAAGCCTGTGTCATACCAACTGATCACAGCAGTCCTGCTTGGGTTTGCAATTACGAATAATGAAAGGGATGTTTTGTAGGTTTTTTGCAAAAAGTGTTTAGATTTCTGTCAGAAGTCAGTGCTTTTGGAAGTCTCCACATAGTTACAAAGATCATAAAATGTCATTGATATAATCGGCTTTTTTTGGTAAGTTTTCATATGTAATATATTTTGAATGTTTAACTTCTTGTGAAGGTTCTGGTAATTACTTCTTCCCGTCACCAGGTGTAACTGGAATCTCCTTGAAAGTTAAAGCAACTCATTGCCACTCTCGTGCAGGGACTATGTGCCACTCAGCTTGCCGTCATGTCTAGAAGAAAGAAGAAAAACATCACTGGGTCTACGATGATCATGAAATAGAGAACAAGACAGCCCTACAGCAGAGCTGCTGCCCGGCTGTGTGGAGCAGTGACCCCTTTCCTGGTCCTCACCCCTTGCCCAGGGCTAGGCTTGCCAAAAACACTCAGCTGCTGGTATGTCACAGAAAGGTGAGTGTGATATCCACACGTGCCAGTTACCCCTGAGGTTTGGGGTAACGTGACCAGGGGTGGATATAGGAACAGTCAGATGCCAATACTCAGCACCACGATGCAAGGGAGAATGCAACCTCCATGGGATGCCCCCGAGTGCAGGGTCCCACCAGGATCCCTGCCCTGGGCTGTGAGGCAGCTCCTTGGCTTCCCTGCTCCCGGATCCGTGGGTGCAGGTGGCTGGAGCCCCGCAGCAGCATGTAGAGACCTGGGCTGGAAGACACTGTGCTCACTGCAGGTGCATAAAACTCAAATGCTACCATGGAGGATTATGAAATGAAGGCAAGATGGGCACATTGGGCTCAGAGGAAGCAAGCTCCCAGGGCTTTCTCTTGTGGGGAGCATTTCCATCTCTAGGGGGAAATAGAGCTGCCAGAGGATGTGCTGACAAAATTGAGATCTCTCTCTAGGGACTAACAAACTATAGGGATTAAAACTAGCACAGACACAGAATGCTGCCTATATAAGCCCTAGCAATGCTCCCAGGTCATGCCCCAGCTGTGGCGGCCATTGCCCCATAGCAACTGAGGAGCCATCCTGTAAGCATCTGAAAGAAAAAAAATGCGTAGCAGAGTATTCTGGTGTTCTGTCCTGTTTGCAGTCACTCAATAAACTGAGCAAGCCCTGTGAATTTTGGGGAGACACCACAGTTCCAAATAACAAGGCTGGAGGTCCCCAGATATTCCTGTGCACTGTCCTGGCTGCTGCACTTTGTGCTTGGTGAAAGCCACAAAGGAGAGGAGGAAAACGCCCTTCCTGAGAGCACCGCGGTCAGCTGGAGAAGGTGCAAGAGTGCAGAGGCAGGGAGAGGGGCACGGCCAGCGGGAGCAGAGCCTGGGAGTTATTCTGAGCAGTTCCAGGCCTGAGACAGATGGGGAGGCTTTTCTAGTGACCCAGAAGAGATTGTGTAGACCTTGTGGCATCTAGATGATCTCTAAAGGTTGTGGCAGAGTTGTATCACAGAGGAAGACCCAAGTAGAAACAACCTTAAAGTAATGAGAGTTATAGGTGAGTCTTCTCTGTTCATTAAACTTTGCTGAGGAGGTTGTTGCAGTTGTAGCTTGTGCTTAAATATAATGGAGTGTCAGGGATTTACTGAAACCATTATGGGTTGCTGTTTCTAAAGAAAAGGTATGGTAGATCCATTGGGCCAGAGCAACCCAGTATCCTGCTGAGGAAGTTTTCTGCTCTCTCTACTCCTTCTTGGTCCATGCTGCTTCACCTGTGCTTCCTGAGCACTCGCTAGCAGCCCTACCTCCATTTCTGGTATGTGACCAGAGTCTAGCACTTGTGGGATGCAATAAAATCTTCTCATGATCTTGCTGATAGCTCGGAGTACTCTGGTTTCTCCCACCTTTTCCCTCCCTATCCCCCATACAAACACACATATGTAGCGGGAATAATGGGGATGTGCAGAAATTAAACATGCTGCTGACCTTGTACAAACTCCTGCAGACCCAGGGATTATTTGATGCATGAAGGATCTCCCTCTTACATGGAAAAGTGCTGTGAAATGCAACCTACTTTTCATTTATGTTATCATACCTAGTGATAAAACATGGATTGCAAAGCACTGCAGAGCTGGGATACTGCTGAAACTCACACCTGGAAGGTTGCTTGTATCAGGAAGACTGCTCAATATTTTGCCCCTTCTCTTCTTTGGCCCTACTTTTAGTCCTTGGTGTCCCCCTAGATAAAGCTCCTAGTTGACCTTTCATCCTCAGGAGTGATTAGACTACATTGTGTCTGCCAAGTGAGACATTTACTTAACAGGACATCTGTGATCTCTGGATAACCAACACCAAAACTCTCATGAGAAACATCCTCTCAGTTGCTAGCTGTCTTTGCTAGATCCTGTTTTCATCCATGGGTGATGGTGGATGATGAATTTCCTCTCAGTCCTGCCATGGTCATGCTTTAGGTCTTTCTGAGCCTCTTCCTTTAAATGTTGGTCCAGATGTCTTCTCCAAGCAGTAGTAACACCATTTGCAGGTATTTTCCCTCTATATCAACAGTCCAGATCAAAGATTTGTAATACTTCTTTTGTAGACCATGCTGTCACAATAGTTTTCCAATGATCCATAAAAAGTCTCTCAACTTCTAGTTTAAAAATCAATTTTTAAACCCAGATAAAATATAGAAATTTCAATAGAAATTCAGAGGAAGCAAAAAGGAAAGCAACACTGTTCTATGCTCTTTGAAAGGGTGTTAATCAGTTTTTTTCACCACCTGATTATGCTTTCTGGAGAATAATTCGAGAAAGCTGAGATAAAAAGCATGGCAATTACTGGATCTATATATATGCATATGTACATTTATATAAAACTTTACACAATAATTTTGAAGATACAAGCAATGTTCCTCTCCTTTTCCTTCCATGGGCAAAGTCTGAAGAGAAAATTTATAAGCATTGCCAAATTGGTAAAGACAAAAGAATTCTTCCTTAATACTGATGTCTTTTTAGATCAAGCAACTGGAGGTACTGTACTTTATGGCAGAGAAGAAACAAATTTTTTAGTAATATGTAAAAGAAAATAATATAGTGCACAAACTATACAACATTTCATTATTTCTTAATCTGTTTCACGTGATCATAGAGGTTTAGAGGCTAGAAAAGGAGAAGGCGTTTGAGAAACTCCAACTTATAATGTCTAGAATTAACATGCAACTGAAAAGCAATGGAAGCAAACCCAGTGTTTACTGGGAGATGCCAAGAGTCCGTTTGCCTATCTGAAACAAATGCTTCCTGTTTTTCAGCATGAAAGGAACCAGGAAGGAACAATGTGAAGATAACTGTTGTCTTCAAGAGCTCTTTCGTACGTGGATGAACCTTCTTTTGTGTACACTTACCAGGTAACTGTATTTTTGTGTGTATTCTAAGTACTCATTTCTTTCTTAGTGAATCACCTGCAGCTACACATTTAAGCCCTGTTTTGAAAAAGTAGCTATTTATATATTCATAAAATATACTTGCACATTAAAAGTTCATGTCAAGCTGGCAATAAAAATAGAATAACAGGATGTTTTATTTAAGATTTAAAAGGAGATTACGAAACTGCTGTTATATAAAATATTTGCATACATTCTTAATTTTAAATTGCCTGAGGGCTAAATGTAATATTTTGGGTGATGCACAGAATTCCTACTGACTTTTCTGCAACTGATGTATATTCCAAAGCTGCCCCTATACTAGCATTTTCGTTCAGTTGCGGAGGAAACTTTTGAAGTGAACCCCCTGACTGTCTCCATTTACTGCACTTGGGTCTGGGAGCAAGTGAAGTGAATTTCTTTCACATAAGCTAAACTAGAACAGGTTCTCCAGGACAGCATGCAATGCACTCCAACCATCAAAGAGCATTCAGGCCGTATGGAAGTAAATCATCCATAAAGTGTACGGGGTAGGTGTTGGCCCTCCAGCACCTAGCCTTTCACTCTGCAGTTTGGTCCTACTGCACTGTATTACTTTCTAAGGTAGACATTTGGCTTTGAGGCCAAATTTAGCCCAGCAGTTGGGCTAAACAGCCTGAGAATTGTTTCCTCTAAAGTGCTGGGGGGACAGAAAGAAATCAGAAAAAACATTTACAGAGAAGTTTGGACTTTTTGGTTTTGTTTGAGCTCATCCTTACACATCAGAGAGGAGGGGTAAGACACACATGCTGTGCCTTTTTCCCCTCTGAAACCTCATCTGTAACAAAAACTTGAAAAACTTTCAGCCTAATTGCTGGAGAGACAGTGTGAACACAGCACTCCCAACAGAGTGTTAAAATACTCCTAGTGCTGCTCTTTCTACTTTATTAGTATAGCCTGCTACTGTTAATTTTTCTGGGACAGTGAATCAACTTTCACAATTCCTAATGTTACATCTATAATACATTTATGATATTATGTTTTGAGGTGCAGCGGTCAAATCAGCAGTTACTGAAATACTGCTTTATGAAGGACATCCTTTTAAACATGACTTCAATTTTTGTTCTAATGATACTCACAGGTTTGGCAAATATACTCTACTGGAGGCGTTACAGATACTGGTGACATAGTAGTTTTATTAACCTACTTCAGATATTCTTTAATCTTGTTTTGTTTTGTTTTGCTGTGTTCAGTTTCCAAGCAGAGCAGTTTATCTCTCACTTTTGTCTGCTTTGCTGTTCTTCCTTTTACTGTTCGAGATCACACCCTTTAATTGTAAATCTTGTGAGGCAGGACAACTGTTGATTATTTGGCTCTATGTTCTTAAAAGAGTCATTATTAAGCATAATAAGTTTTTTTTGCTGAACCTTAAAAAACAATAATTATCTTATTATAAGTAGACCTCAAAATCTACCCCTTCAAGCGCAAATGCTTTCTTCATGCTTTCTTCTTTTTCCACCTCTAGAAAATAGAAGATGCTAATTTAGAGACAGTATGAAATTAATCTTCCCTGTAGTTGTTATTATCACTGACATAATTACAATGAGTTTTATGTGTTAGTTCCCATGCAACCAATGCTTGCATGCTTTTAACAAGCCAAACCTATTACAGTTCTTTTTCTTAATGCTATTTGTTTTGTACTATTTAGGACTGGAAATTGCTATGGGCTTATTGGTATGCACTATGCTTTCTTTGGTCTTACTGAACACAGTGAATAAAAAAATACGGAGTGAGATTCCTCCTGCTTAAACGTAGGTATCCGTGGCCCAGACTGGGAGATGAGTGGGGTGTCCCTTGCCGTCAGTGCAGACAACAGCACCTCCACAGTGTCTCAGCCCCCTCTGAACCAGGCTCCTACTCCTGGTTGGGTGAATCCCACCCTGAATCCCATCGCTAGCATTTACGAGGTCTCACTGATCACAATGGGAGCCTAGGCACTCAGCCCCGCATACCCACCTACTCTGTAGACCCTAATACTAGGTGAGATGATTTCCATTCAAGGAGTTTCAGCTGCTTCTAAATTGCAGCTATGCAGATCGTCAGGCACCAGATTGGAGCTGGATTGCAAATGGCACTGTGATTTTTTTTCCCTAGATGAATCCCCAACAGAGTGCAGGAGGGAGGGCTCCTTCTTGAGATGGTCCTTCGCTTCCCAGGAACTGATCCCTAGAAGCTCCCAGGCAAGCCAGCTTTGCACAGCAGGTAAGAGGCCCACCGTCTTCTAGGTACTGTCCTTCATCATGAAATGCATGGTGCTGCAGAAAATTAATGTTAATTAAAACACTGAGAAAGCAATCACAAGGATAAAGTACTTTATACTACACATACTATAAAGGTTTTGTCAATAGATAGGAGGGGAGACAATGATTGTGAGAGCAGAAGGGTTCTGGGTGAGGGTGGATATACAGGGTAGGAAAAGGGGCTATGGTTTTCCTATTAGCACTGTTGAGAATAAGCTGGCTGGTTGCATAGCACTAGTTTTATAGCTTTTCCTCCCTTCCCCATTCAACCCGTGGTTCTGCTTCCAGCCTTGTCTGGTTTGGGGAACCTAGTACATAATCCATTACACTAGTTTTACAGTAATCTCTGATTTTTAAAGTTCCTTTGAAAAGGAGTTTTTAAATAAAATTGATCTGAAGAAATGAAGAGCAAGGCTAACAGTTTAAGCATTACATTTGGAAGATATTTGTACACTGTATGTATGACAGCAATGACTGTCTAACTGGTTTGGCTCAGCAAAGTGATCTATAACACCACTGCAGGGTACCGACTAAAGGTTAGCTCTAATGTTTTGTGGGATAACTGGTTTCTTAATCTTGCTCTGACAACTGGCCAAAAATAGGCAAGTGACCAGTCTCACTGATGTTGCATAATTTTCCCTGTTGCTTCAGTACTGCAGCAAATGCTACAGATAGGAAAACTCAGGTGTTTGTTAAAGCTGTAGGAAAACCAAGGAACTAGGACTATTTCTTGCAGAGACACACTCCATGTGGAAAAAAAAAAAATCTGAACCATTATTTTACACAGATATTTTTGCTGTTTGTTGTGTTAAATACAAATACGGGGATAGACTATCTGCTGGGCTTTTTTTCTGCTTGGGTAAGCCTGAGCTGGACCAGTGGACCTTCCTTGGGAGCAGCGGGCTATGGTGTAGGACGTACCCACGCTGGGCGCCTGTAGGACAGTGGGAGCTGCTGACTACAACAGACAACATGTCAAGCCTTAACAGATTTAAATTTCCTAGGTATTTCTTAACATTGACGGCATTTCTGTTAAAATCAGCTAAGGTATAAGGATGGGAAAACCCTTGGCAATTCTAGAAATTTACTGTAATGGC
This sequence comes from Cariama cristata, assembly GCF_000690535.1. Taxonomy (NCBI): domain Eukaryota; kingdom Metazoa; phylum Chordata; class Aves; order Cariamiformes; family Cariamidae; genus Cariama; species Cariama cristata. Next base: position 14,811 of record NW_009625941.1, on the reverse strand, counting down.
TGAAACAGGAACAGTTGATGAAGAAATCCCAAGGAGAGAATGACTGAAGTGATCTTTAAGAGACAGTATCTGGGGACTTTCCTTTCTGTGGTGATAACTTTACTGCTTTCCTGTGCATCACTGAACCTTCCTGAAGAGCTGAAACACCCCAGGCACTGCTATGTGAAATAACCCAGCAAACCACCCGAGCAGCCTGCAGCTGAGAGCTGAGCAGCCGTTCTGCCTGCTAGTGACACCACGGAGCAGCTTGCAGACAGCAAACACAGCTGATGGGGACAACTGTGAGAGAGCACAGCTGGCAGAAGCAGCTACGAGCCAGTCCAGAGCCCAGAGGGTGGTGAGCAGCCAAGTGGAGTTGCTAAGTTCAGCTTAGAGCACAGGGTCCTTTCTGGCTTCTCCATTCCAAAGCAGAGTGGTGACACACTAGGCTGACACAGCATAAGCCAAGCTCTGTCTTTTGGGACAACAGTTCGACCTCTGAACAGGTGGATTATATGATGAAAAGTGGGGATGATTAAAGGAGGAGGGTTGTAGCTGACATTTTCTTTGCTCTCTGGGACACACCAGGTCAGGACTGCAGCCAGTACGTTCTGAGGGAGGGTAGTTTTGTTTGCTGTAAATCGTTTCTTAATCAATCCCTTAAAAGTTTCTGTTATTTAAACTCATGTATGCAAAATATTGTTTGCCAATGGGGAAAAATTTTCATGTCTTAGGTGCATTAATTTAATTCCTCTGAGTTTCAGTCTGACACTCAGACTCCTGTTCTATATTTCCTAAGGCCCCTTGGAAACAGCATCCACTGCTTGTGGCAAGTCCGTGCTAGGGGAAAGGGCTACAACTCGCCTTCCTCTATTCTACAACACTATAAACTCTTTACAGCTGTTATCCATCTTGTCTTCAATTCCATGTTGGACATGCTGCTCTCTAAAACAGAGTTCTGTATATTATGTGGTATGATCTATATCTTTGTGTCTTATAGGCACGTGTTTGCATTGAACTATGTTGCACTATTATTCCAGGGAACCCAGTTTACCATGAAATTCCAATCACTTGATAGAATTACTTTTTTTTTTTTCCTTATTAATGGTCTCCATTATGTTTTATCTGTGAAGTTTCCCAGTAAACGATAAATACATTGAATAGAACTGATCGCGCAACTCTCCATTATAAATGCTCTCTGGAATTACTTTCTGAGTCATAAGCTTTTTAGCATATGCTGCACTCATTTTGTATAGTGCTAATTTTTAATCAACACATCATTTGGTGAGAAATTATATCAAATCCTTTAGTAAAATCTAGATGTATTACATTGCATTGTCTCCATTCACTGATTTTATCAATAGAAGTAATTATCTGCCATTATTTGTTTTCTGTGTGCTCTCTGTTGCCCATCCTCTGCAGTTATCTTTAAAATCCACATGTTGAACCTTAGCCTAATTTAATCTCTTTGAGGCAGGAACAATTCCAGTGTTAAGACAGCGCAGAGCACAAGGGAAATTCAGAGAACTACTAATAATAACCTATGCCGACTATTCTTCAGCTCTCTGCTGTGATCTAGTTGTCTCACATTTATTGCATTACTTTAATTCAGGACAGAATTTAAAGTACCAAGTCCAGAAAAGGACTTTGGTACCTACAAGTTACATCTTGAAGTGTCCATATTATAGGATTCTCTAAGAAGAATTTTAAAGGCTATGTTAGAAGTTCACACTTCTTAAACGGAGCATATATACGTATAGACAGCTGGAAAAGACAGCTATTTAGAATTAGCCTCTAAGAAACACTGAAAACAAAGCTGTGTTTGAGATTCCAGCAGTCTCCATGACAGATGAATTTTGCTACATGTCAACTCACTATCCTGGAATATTTATTCTTTTAGAAACAGAGTAAGATTCACTCTTTTCCTGTAAACCATGAAGAGCATCCTTTTCTCCTGCCTTCTGCATGCAAGTGCAGTGATCTGAGCAGAGAGACAGATCCCTTTCCTTCCTGAGTCTGGAAGTTCAAATCCACATCTTGTGTCGCAGGACTGTGTTGCAACATCAAGCTGCCTTGAAAGAGGCAAGTGATGGCTGTGTGCTGAGGCTGTTCTGTTTGGAAAAGGAATGTATGATTCTCAGAGAAGAAGGGGTCTTACAAATGGTCAGGTTGACTCCCCAAGAGGAAGTGTTACCCTAAAAAATAATGGCCAAGATATGGATCTCATGTAGCCTAGCACCCCAATATTGCTACTGCTAGCGACAGGCCTCAGGTTTCATACTAAGTGTACAAGGGCCCAGGACTTGTCAGGTTTTGTCTAAACTTGTCTTCGCCTACATGGAGATTTGTTTGGGTTTGCTTAACTGCAACAGCAGTTTTTCTAATGACCAGGTTTCTACCACCTAGTATCAAAACATAATTTTTCTACAGATAGTAGTAGCAAGTAGTTATTCTGTGTATAATGATGTATTTGTGACCTTCAAAGAGCAGTGTAGTGCAGAGGAGCGTCGCCGTGGTGTGATAGCAGAGACCTCGTGAGTGGGGACACGGGATGCAGGGTCGGGGAGCAGGAGCAGAGGCTGACAAGGGAGGGCTCGGTATGTCACTGGGGACCCCAGTGCTGTAAAGAGGTCACCCGTGGTTGGGAAAGAAGCGCAGGCTGTGAGCTGCGCAAAACCAGAACAGCTGAAAGCGCAAGTCTCAAGCAGATGCAATACATGCTATGTACAGTGGATGTGGATGTAAAATGGAGTTGCGGACCAATGAACTAAGAGCAAGGTGTAAGAGCATGTTGGAAAAATACCTCAGCTAGGTGTCTTCAGAGTGGGGAGGAAGAAGCCATCAACATCATACTCCTCCTTCCAGCAAAGAAATGGGAGAAACTCCATCATGAACATCCACTTTTCTTGGCAAAGGCATGGGACGCTGACAGATTGCTGCAACCCCCATCTTCTTCTCCATCAATAGTGATGCTATCAAACACAAGACTAAAAATGGAAGTCTAAGGGACAGGCCAACAGCAGAGGTAGATACTAGGAAGGTTTTGTTCAACAGTTTTAACTCTATCATTAATGTCATTCTGTATTAATCAGACAATTTGTACTGTGACAGGTATTATTACTGTGACTAGAATAATCTTAATAACTGTCTGTTGTATTGTAATTAGCCTTAAGATTTTCATTAGACTAACGATAAATGCTTGGCTTCTCATATAAGGTGTGTTTTCTTTCCTGCCCATAACAAGTTTCTGAGTGTAACAATGGTCTCAGAATTCACTTTCATGCAATAACCATGGTAAAGGAGCAGTGGCAATATAAATGATCACCACATCATAGTTTAGTTCTATTAGTTTTTTAACTTAATTTTTATCTGAGCAAATAATTTTTAAAAGATAGAATTTTTTTCTGTAGTCATAGTTCCACATGTTTAGCTAAATAACTTCTGCAATCCTAAACTCTGCAGTAAAAATTACTTTTATAAGACAATGTTGCAATGACTTTTTTACATATCTAATCTATTCCTCAGTATGACAAACAGATCATGAAATATTACTTTCAGTGTGATTGTGAATAAAGTCTATGCATTCCATTGACATCAAGAAACAAAAAGGATTAAAGAAATAGGACACAATTTTTTAAAAACTGAAGTATTCTGCAGCTCTAAAATGAGATATTTATGTTTCAAAGATCTCTCTCCTCAAAGGGGAAGAAGTATTTAGAAACATATTAAATATCAAAAAAAGAGAGTTAAAGAAACCTGTATATCTTCTGTTTGTTTAGTAGAACTAATTTTACTATTTTTCATTTGCATTGCAGATGCACTTTCCCAGAAAGCATACTGGGGAAAAAAAACCTTTGATGGAGATGCAATATGTGTTAGTATTTGCATTTCTCACCCTATCTGTCTTCCTTTACTACAAAAGAAGAATCAATTTAATTAATTAGATTTAGATAGCAAATGTCTATAAGAAGCTCATTTTGGAAAGCAACTATAAAAAGAACAGCATATTTTAAGAGAGCTTTTCAAAGATAAACTAAAAGGGTAGTATTAGAAATTCAGTTTCAGACAATATAAAGAATAGGGTAAATGTACAGTGCAAAGATTCACTGCATAGTGGAATATATATATAAGTTTTGGAGAGTAATTCAAGTAGATTCTTGTGCTGTATTTACTTTATAGGAAAACCAAGGGCTATGCAGCAGATGTAAGGCAATGGTGCAGAATGTGGTTATGGCTTAGATTCTACAACCTGAGAAACTCTTTTAGTATATTAAGTTCACAGACTGGTTGGGAACTTGCACCAAGGCTAATATTAAGACCAATGGTACATTCTGCCTATGGTTTGGACTTCTCTTGAATGAAATAAAAATTAATGGTTTAGTTAAAAAGAACAAGTTACGCTAATTTTTGTACTGTGACTAATGTTTATTTCTTTACCATACTATATTATGCTGTGAAAAGCTACTATAAGAAACAAAAAAATACAATCAGGTTTGAGAGAATAACCAATAACGACTTTTATCACTTTGATTTGCTGGGTTGAGAGAGGCTCCCAGGCCACAGCTAGGGTTAGGGTTAGGGCTTCAGCATCTACGGTGCTGATCTGCTCTGCAGCCCGGAGGACCAGGCCAACAAGAGCCCCGTGGGTTTAAAGGCAGACAAATGCAAAGCCCTGCACTTGCGATGGATAAGCCCAGGCATGGGTACAGGATGGGGTCCAAATGGCTGGATAGCAGCTCTGCAGCAAAAGTCTTGGCAGGCAAGCTGACCATGAGTGAGCAGGGCCCCCCGACAGCCATAAAGGTTGACAACATCCTGGGTGCATGAGCCATAGCAGAGCCAGAAGGCAATGGCAGCGATTTTTCCCCCCCCCAGGTCACATCTGAGTACAGCATTGGGACCCCTGCTATAAAACAGTCAAGCTGCAGAGACACCAGTCAAGATCGTTAAGGTGATTAGAGAGCTGATGATTAGAAAATAATAAACAAGAAGAGCAGAGGGAGCACTCCTTGTGTAGCCTGGAGGTGAGAAGGATGAGGAGGAGTCCAACTGCTGTCTTCCATTACCTGAGCGGAGCTATCTGATAGCGTGAGAGCTGCCTCTCAGGTGCACAGCAAATAGGACAAGAGGCAACAGTCACAAGCTGCAGTAAGGGAAATCCTAACTGGATATAGGGCAAAATTTTACAAGTGGTTAAACACTGGAAAGGGTCGCCCAGTGAAGCTGCACTATCCCTGCCTTGGAGAGTTTTGAACCCCAGCTGAACAAGGCCCTGAGCAACTTGACTTAGCTTTGAAGTTGGCCATGCTCAGAGCAGGAGGACTAGGTGAAACATGGAGGTCACTTCCAACCCCAGTGATCCTACTATTCTTTGATAAAACCAGCAGGTTTCCACATTTTGGACAATGTGAAATAGTGCTTTCCCTTCTAAGTTAGCTACCATGCTGAGATGGCCTCACGATGTAAAGCTGTATTTGAGCTTTGTGTTAGATTTACAGTTGGACAGGCGTCTACAGCAATACGTAAAAAGAAAGTTACTAAGTTTAAAAAGTGGGATTAAACTAAGCTTTAGCTAATAATGAAGAATAACTAATTTGTATCATTAAGATTCTCTACCTGGAAGGACTATTAAGACAAGGCTAAATATAGATGTTAGAATGTTAGAATCGTAGAATAACTATGTAAATGTTTTTAATTTGAAAAGGGATGATAAAGTAGGTTTTGAAGCATGACTCCTAAAATTTCCTTGCCATACTAAGTTTCTGTGGGGTGTGAGCGGCTTCTCAGCCAATCCTGAGACAAGGCAAGAGTTAGTCTTGCAGAAGGTAAACTCAAGATTACTGATGGAGGTGAGAAAAGAATGCTGAGTCACAGTCCAACTATAGCTGAGAGCGACCCTTTCTGATACACAGTTCATGGTCCCGTTCTTGGGATCTAGGTGGCACCGAGGAAGACGCTTGTGCTGGGAGTCTGCTTCTACAAGATGCCAGGTAGCAGAGGAATTTAATTCTGTATTGAATTAAAAGGCTGGTTCTTGGAATTAGGTATGCTGCTAGGCTAAAACTGGAGTGCACATTAGGATTAGTACATCTTCAGCAATTATGCATAAGGAATTTATCCTTGTGTTAGGAGCCCAAGCTTGTTCTTTATAAAGATTAATACTGAAGCATGTATAATATTTTTCCAAAAGTAGAAACTTTTTAAAAGTACAAACTTTATAAGTGCCTTGCCCTTTTAAAGGTTGTTTATGTTTCTTGGGAAACACACAAACTGGACTAAAAATATATTCTGTAATCAAACTTCTTCTAAATTTACTATACAACTCCACATAGCTGTGCTAATTATATCACTATGAAAAGATACACCAAAACTGTAAATGACTAAGGACCTGAAATTAATATTTAAAGGGTAATATTAATTTGTACTGAATTATCTGTTAAACTCAAGAGGGTTAATTAATTCATTGTTCATTTCTGTTCGTTGAGTTCCTATAACGATGAATTTGGCCTAGGTTGTTCAATTTTCTGCAATGATTTAGATATCCAATATGTTTAAGAATCATCGTTTTTCTAATTTTTCTCTTAGTCATGCAAAGTAAGAGGAATTTACCATTTTTAAAGCTACTGAACTAGCAAATTTAATTTTTTTGTGTTGATAGTTAAATACTAAATCAAATATGTAAATATGAAATGGGGAACTACTATTCAAATAATTTTTTTTTTTTTAATTTCGGGGAGCTTTGTGTTTACCTCTGAGGAAAAATTAGAATGCAATCCATGTGACTATTTTAAAATCTGACATTTCCTTTTGCTTTACATTTGTTTTAGTATTTTCAGTGGATTTAGTTTTTTACCCCCACAAAAAAAGGGAAAATGTTCATGAAGTTACTTTCTCAGTTTTGACAAATGCTGGTTGCGCTGGCAGCTAACCAGCATCTTTTTTGCAGAATAACTTTAACACAACTGTGCTATGGTTACCTAAGTAGTAGGATAATTTCCATAGAATTCTTGCTACTGTGACTCTGGAATGTATGCTGCTGGTATCTGGCAATTGCCCCAAACTAATTAGTTCTTTATTTATGAGGATGAATGTTTATTCTACAACTGGATAAATAATGTGTATGAAGTCACTTTAGGAAAAAAAATAACATTTTTATCAGGATGCAAGACCTTTCTGAAAAGAAGAGGAAATAAAAGGTTCTCATTTATTGCAGTTACAGAATTAGAAATCTTGACATCCATCAGCACAGTTCAGTCTGTGGTACTGATATAGTTTAATCTTTCATATTCTGTTAAGCAACAGAATCTAATTTACCTCCCATTTGATGAATATTGTGCAATTCTAAGTGGCATTTTAAAACTGAAAATAAGCAATGGATCAGGTCTCATTTGAATCGTTTGTGGCTATGAACAAGTACATGGAGACAGCAGAATGTAACATATGAGAAAACAGAAATATCACACAGTTGAAGAAATAATACAATAAATCCTCCAGACTCAGCAAATGTTAGGTGTGGGCTTACACCTCACTTAAGTCAGACAGACTGCTGCTGCCCAACAACGCAGTGATGAATTCAAGCATACAGTTAAATGCATTCCTGCATTAGTGCCACAGTCGTTCTGGAAGATAGTCAAACTCATTATGTTATTTGGGCTACAAATTTTCAGCCTCATTAAAACCCTAATTGCCTGAATCTTGCCATGAAATGAGGAAAATCTGATGGACAGTGTACCCAAAAGACAATCCCCATGCTGTCAACTGTTTGTTTAAGGTATTTTAGTGTCATGGAAAGTAATATAAAATTAAAATTCATGGATGATGGAACAAATAAAGATGGAAAAAAAAGAAATATTTTATAAAATTCACTTTCCCATCTAAGGTCTTCTCCTGTTTCCATGAAAGAAAGAGAAACAACTCTCTGAAGTTCTCATTTCTTCTTTAGATATTTTAGTGAGTTGCTAAATGTTATTACTATAAGTCACACTGCCTTTTTGATAGTTCATTAATAATACAAAATCAGCCTATATCGTAAATTAATGTTTGGTAACTGGGACTATAACTGTCATTATAAAATGCAATCAAAATAAATGCTGTAAAGTTGGCAAATTTAGTTCATAGATATAAATGAGTCACAAGTGATTAAAATCAGCTTCTCAGAGACTCGGTGTATTCACTTTGGAGCTTGCTTCTGGTAAATGGGCAGAAAAAGAAGACTTTGCACCGCAGTAACTATAATCCTTCGAAACATCTTGTGTACAGGGACCTCACTTTTGCTGCAGAGCTCTCCCAGCTGTGTAGGCAATAGCCAGGCTTCCTCCCCACGGCGAGGGGCAGAGCAACCCAGACCATAGCTCCTTCCTTGCCCAGAAACCTGGTGTCTGCAGGCTGGGAGAAAACTATGGGCTCTGTAGAACCCAACCATACTGAGTAGCTCAGAAAATTACATTTACTTTAAAATGATAAACTTTCTTTGAGTGTCCAAACAAAAAGACCTTACTGCTGGAGACCTTGCGTGGAGGTGAAGCCAAAGTGATTTAACAGATTAAAGTCTGTTTTTTCCAGACTGAGCATCTGACCTTAAAGCTCCTATTGAGGAATAATGATTGACAGTTGTGGGCATGGAAGTTTTTAACAGTATTCCTAGTATTTCAGTTACTATTGCTTGAGTCCTTGTAGGCTGAGACACAAAATCAATTGCAGAAGCCAAATCAACATCATAGATGATACTGATGGGGTCTGTTATCCACTCAGAAAGTCTTTCAGCTGGAAAACAGAGAATGTTTTATATCCTGTCACGATTTCACAAATCTTTCCAGCGACAATTCCTTCTCTTCTCAGAATCCAGACAACAGGACACCATCATGTAGGAGAGGCTTGCACTTTCTGGTTCCATGTCTAACAGTGGGTTACCAAATTGGACAGAGAGACTTAAGGAGCCATGAAGTTTTTCCTCTATGAAAGTAGAGCCTTTTCTCTTTATGCCCAAAGGGCATTTCTTGGTTTCTTCTACAAAACAAGTGTAATCTTGAGGAAAATAAAGAACAAAGAAGTGAACCAAGTAATTAACATAAAAATCAAACACAGCTTTAAAAATGAATTTGAGGCAGAGCTTCACTATAAGCTTGACTGCACGAAAAATAGTACATGGGGGGGGACCTGGCAACATGCTGGGATTTCATTTATCTTTGAAGGAATACAGAACACCCACCACTTTTTTCAAAATTATGAAGCAATAGACATGGTATAGGCACATATGGTGACAAGCTCTTTAAAATTCCACTATCTTGGCTTACACTGAGAAATTCGTGAAGGAAACTGTTAAAAAGCAATTGACAGAAAAGTTTGGGTTTGCTTCTTGCTGGCTATTTATGATACATGGTGTTACCTTGGCTCCACTGGGATCCTCCTGGGAAGCTGAAATGATATGTGAACCTGATATATCACCCAGATTATATATTTATGTGAGTTCGAGTGTGTGACTATTGACAGGCAGTGTATCCAACACTTACTCAGACTAGCCCGGGTTATCACACTCACCATGTACACATTTGCCTGAATATTTATGAGTAGGTAACAGATCAGCAGTTGGTGCTCCCTGATGAAATCTGTGGTGGAGTCTACTCTCAAAAATTAAATCTATGCCTGTTTTGGCAGAGATACCAATTTCTTCCATGCCTGAAACAGTGTGAGGTGATGTCTCCTCTATGTTATTAAGAAATACATGAAGCCATGTGCATGAGTAATGAAAGGCACAACCTGACTGATGGAGAAGGATGGCTCAAATGTAGCAGTTTGGGTGTTGCTGCTCTTGGGTTCATACTGTACCTGTAACAGCAACTACTGTAATGATTTTAACAGTAAATACTGTAATGATTTTTTTCCTAAAAGAACTGAGTTTGAATTTAGTTGCAATGAAGAAAATAACTGGAGAACACACCTATTAGCTGTAGTGCTAATTTCTTCTGCATTAGCCAATTCACAAAGCAAGTTTTATATACAAAGACTTTGCCTCCAAAGACGTTTTGCTAACAGTGGCAGTGATTTTATGAACACTCTGGAAGCAGGCTGAGGGAAAAGATGTGGGTAGCGAATAGGCAGAGAAAGAAACTGTGAAGTATATTATTCCTAAAAGATTTGTAACACTCACATATTTTCTGCAAATCAGCTGATATTTCTTAGAAATATGAAAGGCCTAGAGGTGAGTGAGCATGGCAAGGAAGGGTAGAAAAAAATAATTCCAGTCATCAAGAGTAGTCCAAGAACATGGGAAGTGACTGAAGAGGAAGAAGTAGACTTCCTCTTCTGAAATTAAAATACTTTATCTAAGTGCTCAACTGATCTTGTGATGGACATGTTGAGCTTTCATTTTGGAGCTGTCTGATCTTATGCTCATTGAAAAAAACATTGTTATTTAGACTTTTTGAGATAAATTGTGTGCAGACCATCTTTTTGTCACCATTCTTGCTGCCGTACTAAACGCTCTTACTTTAGCAGCACCTGAAACTATCTGCTGCCATGAGCTAGTCATGAGTTGTCTTTCTAGAAAAATGGCTTTAAATGCATCCTTACATTTTTCTGGCAACCTGTCCAGAAATGAAATCAGTTTGGCCCATGGCTCAGCTGAAGGTGCATGAATAATATTTCTTCACTCAAAAAGACTTAATCAGTTTGATTCCTTGTCCTTTAAAATGAAATCTGAACTGTAATCTGGCTTCGTGGACTGCTAAAAACTAGTACTAAATATACTCCCAAATCACATGCTTAGAACTTGAGATCCATGCTACATGCTTCACTCTGAGATGAGAGCCAGAAAAAGTGCTCAGTAGATCTAAAATTCCTCTGTTCATAGATGTAGAGACCTTACTATGTAGTACCAAGTGTAAGATGTGAAATGGATTCCCTGACACCTCCTGGATGATTCTGAGAGTGCTTCAGGGGTCTTTGCCATTTTGAAGAGCTCTTGAACAAACTGAAAACTGTGTCAGTAACTGATGCTACTTAAGCTGGAATGGCTGTGCTGATCTTATGGAAAACCACTTTCCTTAGGATGTGGAAGGAAGGAGCCTTACGGTTGTGCGAATGATGACCTGTCTGTTCTGGCCTGGATCAAACTGGAAGAAAATTTGAAATAATCCAGAAAACTTTATCTAGTGCTAAAAGTGCTTTGACAGATAACATAGCCAGTTCTAGTGTAGACAAGTGTAATATAGTGAGATGAGAGTATTTGTTGGATAGCTATCCTTTGTGTCTTTGGAGAGGGGAAGTGGTATTTATACTTCATGATTTTATTCTGCATGGCATCAGTAGAGAGGTTATCAAACAAACACATTACTAACTTTGCCATGGTAGAGAAATGGTGAAATCATTAGCTGTCTCTGCACTGATGACTCACTAACTTCCTCATGCTTATGCCGTGGTGACAAGGTGCTCTTTTCTCTTGCAGACAGCAAGGATAGGTTTCAAAGGCTTTGAAACACAGGCCTAGATACTTTTTTTACTGAAGAATGTATTCTCCTTGACACCCATGAGATTGCAGACATAAGCCTTTGAAAAACTAGTATTTAAAGTGAAAACCTTCAAGGAGTGGAGATCTTTTCTTTGTGTGTAACCTCTGAGTCAGATATCTCTTTTAGACTTTACTATCACAAAACCAGAGTTTCATCCGTATTTGTGTGTTTTCAAAGTGGATTACAAAATCATGGAGTTATAGGAGATAATTCATCCTAGAAGAATAAAGGCACTAAACACATCCATCAGCATGTTGTACCATGGAAGGTTTTTAAAGCCTTTGGTCTGGATTCAGCCACGGTGCTTGCTGATGGTCCCAGTAATGATGGTAACACTGATGGTTCCACCTCCCTGAGCAAACGCTAAATGCCTTGTCTTTGGTCAATGGATTAAAACAATCAGCTGTAGGAAAGAAAGATGAAGCTAAGTATAGTAATCAAAGGCAGGAAAGAAAGTGATAACAGTTCTCAAACTGCAGTATGTATTAGGATGTCAGCATTGTTTCAGTGCTATGTTCATCTATCAGAAAAGATCAAGTTATGGGTAAGTTCACTCCATTCTTCAGGCTCCTGAAAGAAATAGTTTGACAGCAGCCATGATAAAAAGATGGTGTTTGGTGGATGTTAATTAAGGAAATTACCGAACAAATACTTGAGGAAGAATATGGTATGTTCATCGCAAATTCAGACTGAGTAGGCAGTATTTTGGTTGTCATGAAAATGGTATTGTGTTACAGTTGCAGCTGTTTCGTTCCAATAATGCTAAAGCTCACTTCTATCCTTATCCACATATTCTTTCACAGCTACAGAAAAATAGATGCCATTTCCAGCTCCTTAACTTCCTACAGATTAATTTGTGTTGTTTTTGTGTGTGTGGTTTTTTTAGGAGTGCAAAGATTGAATCATAAAACTTCTTGAGATGTCTAATAATGATCTACAAGGCAGAAAGCTGAGGGGGTGGAGGGGAGTAATCAATGTTTGCATCCTGTGGCATTCGGGTTCAATTAAACTGCTGAAACCTGGAAGCAGTGATGTTTTAAAGCAATCATTCAGTGTTACACATTACAGCTATTCTGGAATCTGTAGTTTGTTCATAGTTTATGCTGTAATTACTGCAAGTATATCCCTCATTCCTTAAATTAGGTTGCACATACTGAAACAAGTTATGTAGAGATCTGATAATTAGCAACAGTTGACAATAATAAAGTAACAATCACAAAAGCAAGCAAGAAAAATGTCCTGCTTTCCACTGAAAAATTGTCAGTCAATGATCTCATTCAAATGTCAGTGTAGCATATACAACACACAGCCCTGATGTTTCTTTCACACTGTAATTCAACAGCTATTTTGTATGTAAATTCCAGATACTGTCCTAATACTTAGGCATTGTTCCAGTCCCCACACCTCAGTGCCATTTAAGAATGAGCAAACACACATATATATATTATATATTTAGCCCCATTGGTGTGTGTCTTTCAACTATCCCTCATTTTATGTTTTAGTTTCTCTCTTTCCCATATAAATCACCCTCAGTCCTTGAGAACTATGTACTTATTCTAAGCTGAAACATTGGAAGACCAAATAGCTGTGCCTTTATAAACATGATGAGAAAAGATGGTTATCTCCCCAGCAACACTGAAGATTCGAATTTCCTTAACTCCTCCATTATTTTCACAGGATGCTCTACTTACGGAATCACCAATAAACAACTATTTCCATTTTTCTAAGCAGAATAAAACATTAAGATCAGATAATACAAAAATGATCAAACCAAACCCCCACATAACCAAAAGCAGTGATCTAAAGTGGATTAGCAGGGAAGAATATAAGATCTTATCAAACTTACATGATATACTTTGAAGTTACCCATTCCTATAGTTATTATAATAGTTATATAATATATAGTATTATATAATATATAGTATTATAGTTATTATAGTAACTATTCGTCCCTTTTAAGTTATTCATGCCATGTCCTGTGGGATCCCCTGATTATGTTTAGATTTTTACACTAGATTATAAAAGAGGGAGGAACAGTATTATAATGTTGAAAAAGAGTTTTAATTTTTTCTTAAAAACTGTTCTTTAGTTTTTAGTCATCTAGTACCCTGTTTATACTTGGCATTAGTCTCTCAAGACGCCAGTGGTCCTTCACTCATCCCTTCAAACTACTGTACGGACAAAGGTAATAGTGAACTAAATTTGTCTTCGTTTTTTTCAGCAATTTCAGCTGTAGGCTTACTGGTTTGGCTGCCTGCAGACACACCTAGAATACTTGTGACGGTATGTAGTTTCTTGGCTGTACTGAAAACTTTAAACAGGCTGGTTTAAGAGGAAATACTTCGGTGATACCTGATGAGAAATGCTTTGTGTTCAACAACTGGACAAAAGAAGGAAAAGAAAGACAAGACACTTCAGGTGAAAACTTCCCAAAACCAAAGAGACAGAAGATTAGAAGTAGGGTATGAAGTCGGAAGTTTGGATTAAAAATATCAGTGATATCTTCCTTGAGTTTCTGCCACTGAAGTTACGTTTTAGATGTGTGCTGCACACAGGGAGTATACGTCCTGTAAATAAGACCCCCTTACTTTCTTCTGTATTCCCACTGCTTAATCTGTTGGCTAGGAGCTAACCAGGGATCGACATTCAAGTTCTCCGTCCATCATTATTTTGATGTACTACCTGAGATCATGCATTGAGCTTGAATTACACCAACAAGAATCTTGAAATGACATTCAAAATGAACGTATTCTGATGTTTGTGGCTTTAGAGTTGCATCTGTCTTATAAAAATAAACACATTAAACCTTTTTATTTCTATGTGTAAAACCATCAACAGTCAGAGGAGTAGAGGACTTCTGTACAGGATTTGGGGTGATACTCTGTGAGCTTTGATCAGTCCTACATACTGTGTGACTACAGACATGGCATTTAATTTGCCTGTGCCTTACCTTCCCACCTGTGACACGGGGACGGTAGCACTTCCATCTCTCATCAAACTGCTATGACGAGAAATGAATATTGGGGACTACTTGGTCGCCATGATAATGGATACAAATTAAATACATGAGATATAAGATGATGGAACTGTTATGATTATCATCAATTATTATGAATAGACTCCGGGCAACTGGATTAGCGGTCTTTAAAAAAAGGTAAGGGCCTGCACAAGTGTGAGAGAGCGAAATTCCCATTTTTCAATGTGTCACTTAATGCACATGCTAACCAAGGCTCTTGTAATAACAATAATTTTTCTCTTTACAAGGGCAATTAGCAGTAACGCCTGATTTTCTAGGTTTGTTTTTCTTCTTTCTCGCTGTCCCCGT
>NW_009625940.1:914-19856 GCF_000690535.1 Cariama cristata | reverse complement strand
TAATATAAAAATATTATTTTCTTAATTCTATGCTAGCATCTTCAGATCTTATAGTTTTATAAGTCTTCTTTCAGTCAGATTTTTATTTTCAGGGTTTAAAAACATTTTCAGGTTTGTTCCACACATCAGTTACTACTGGAAATCCTGTAAAATGTGCTTATTATGTGATAGTTTTATGACTGTGGAGAACAAATAACTGTTCATTCTTTTTCACTGTGCTAGTGCAAAATGGATTGGTAAATATTACTGCCAAATTTCTCCAAGTGTCAGTATGGGAACTATTCACATGCAACTGAAGTTGATAAAAGGCTTTCTGTTAACTTGGGCAAGAAGTTGTCTGAGCCCTGACAGAGTAAATGAATTTGGCTGATTTCCTACTGAGATGGACTCCTCCTGCTTTGGGACCTGATGTGCTAGTGCACCGCTAACCAGGGCCTCAGTGGTGCTGCAGGTTTGGGAGAAATGCTTCATCATCAAGGCTCACCACTGCAAAATTTAGGCTCTGTGATCATCTGCAAGTCATATCATTGAAAGAGACCCTTGCCTTTCTTTGTCCCTTCTGCACTAAAACTGCACAAAATCTGCTACCTGTTGCATCTTGCAGAGCTATTACAGCTCCCAAACAGCCATTTAATTTCTATGCAAAACCTCTTTTCTATGCAGTAGTTTCTATAGCTAATTAAATCATGAAATAAAAAACATAACAAATGCCAGTGCCCAATAAAGTGGCTCCCAATAAAGAAAAATCTCATGCTCCTCGGAATGTTATTTCTATGAAGTGGGCTGTATCTCAGACCTGTGCAACGATGCAGACCTGTAATACAATATTGCTGTTGTTAGTAACAGGCCACAAGCTTTGTAATGAATTTGAAAAGTCTAAGGACGGAGGCTTGACAGGGATGCTCAGTCCAAACTTTTCTCAACCTGTTGCAGTTTTGCCTTACTTGCTTTATCTGTGACAATAATTTCTGTAACTGACCTGATGTTTATGGCTAATTTATTTTATTTTTATCATCTTTGTATAGCACAACCATAGTTTTACATAGGTAGCAGCAACTAGTAATTTTTCTATGTAGAATGAGACATTTATGACTCTGACATAATGATATAGTGTAGAGAAATACAGGCCTGGTACAACAGCAGGATGGTTGAGTAGGGAAGCCACACGGTGTGGCACAGAGGAGGGCAGTCATGGGGTGATAAAAGATGGAGCACACACTTGGTACTGGAAAGCCCATAGCTATAAAATCTCAGCTGTAGTCAGTTAAAAAAACTGCAGAAGGAGACAAAACTGGTTTTAAATGTCATAAAGATAACAAAGAAATGGTACCTAGCATGTGCAAAAGTCATCATATATAGACAATGCAGGTGTAATGTAGAGCTGTAGATCAAACAAGAAAGAAAAAAGGCTTAAAAGTGTGATAGAAAACATGCAGAAATTATTCCAAGAGTATCTTAGAGTGAGGAAAAATAAACTATCAAAATGAACACAACATTCCTCGCAGAAAAGGACTCCAGGTGCTGGCAATTCACCAAGACACCCCACCACTGTCACCAGACTGAAACAACCAATGTTAGGACCCAGACAAGCAGGGGAAGGGTGAGCATAAACACCAGGAAAAGGGGTGGAAGCTAGGAAGTGTGTGTATAAAAATTCTGATTGCGTTATTATTCTTTCTTTTTCTGTAACATTCAGACCTGGACTAATAATGACTAGATTCTGAAGATTTCCACTATACTAACAGTAAATTCTTGGCATTATGTAAATATATAATGTGCATTTCTGCCTTGCCTCTGAATAAGATTTTGAGTGTAATACATGCTCACATCAATAACAAAGGCAGTGATTTCAGTGGAGTTCAGGACTTCACACAGTAGACCAATTTTATCCTACCTCAGCCTCCAATTCCTGTTGAGTTATGCAGCAATGCACTTCAGGCTAAAATTTCTCTCAATGTTGTCTAAAGCCTGGAAGACATTTTTGCCTGTGGCAGCACTTCTGTACCAGCTTTTAGTTGGTTCTGCCCCCAGGCCAGTCCCCGCTTCCTTGGGAACCAGTAGCATCTGCCTGTTAGCAGGGCATACCTCAAAGCATGTATGCAGCACATTGGGCTCAAATCTTGACCCTTCATTCAGCAGAAGTCCCATGTACTTCTGGAATGACACAGAAGCCCCCAGGCATTTAATAGAAAATTATAGGCTGTTACCCTGTGCACATATAAATCTGAATCTCTGTTGATATTAGGCATGAACAGTGATTTTCATAGGATGTTAGGAACTGCTTCTCAGAAATTAGTTTTTCTACATGATAAGTATCAGTTTGTACTTCTGTAATTTATTTTATTTCTACTTTATATATTTCTGTTTATGTTGAGGATTCAGCATGTGGCTAATTTAACGTTGCTGTTAACCTATTTTTTTGGAGAAGATGGCAAAAGTGTTATCTTTGAGCTACATTTCAAATCTGATTGTTTATAAAGTATCTGTTTTATTAAAATTGAATGCTCAGAGATGACACCACAAAAACTAATATTTCTTTCCTCCCTTATTTCCCTAGTGGAAGGAATATGTTTTTCTACTTCAATTAGTTTTCAGTCTCCCTCCTGCAATATCATCAAAATGTTTCATGTTGGACAAATTATTAGTGAAAACTGAGTGACATATGAAGAGTTGTGTCTAAAATGTGATCTAACAAACTGATTGAGTCCTAAACATAGGGCAGCCTGACTTTCAATGCACCAGTTCAAATTCATTCCCAGTATTATCGAAAAAAAAATCCACTATTTTTCAAACTACTGTTAACAAGATATTTTAAAGTCTATTTTTTCCTGGCTTCTTAACACTTTCCCTAGCTGATTTGTTCTGTTGCCTATTATCATACTTGCTCTAAACAGCAGCAATTCAATAAAAGTTCCCATTCTCATCAGCCAGCCCTGAGCAGTTTCCTAGTTAGTAAGCCTAAATCTACAGGTCACATTGCAATATAGATTTTTATTGTATTTTCTGTACAAACTCTCTGGGTAGCTATCCTGGCAGATCCTGCAAGAACTTGTCCAGTGTACATGACATTAAAGAGAAGTCTATGCTAAGATAAGGACAGTGCAGATCAGAGGATGGAGTTGCTATCTCAAATAGTTTCCTAAGTGTTAACTTATGTGCTAGTTGGTGGAGAGTGAGCTTTTCATTTCTAGTTCTGAGACTTTTTAGCTAGCAAGAATTAGTGGTTAAGATACATCCTATATTATCACAGCTCAATTTTGTTGGGTAATGGAACATAAAATGAAGTTATAATGAAATAAAGGCAACAGTTCAGCAGAAATGTATGCATTCTGTAATTCAGGCCACACATTTCCATGACATGCACATAGCACAAATGGGTTACTATTGGGGGCCTACATTGAAGTCAGGCATGGTGTAGAAGAGAAAGAGACAGTTGGTCACATAAGAAAGTACCTGGCATGAAATTGTCATTGGCTTTGTTCTACAATACCAGTATCCTAAGAGGATACAGGCTGCTACTTGTAGCATCTGAAGCTTTGTCAGGGCCACTTCAGCATTTGTTTTGAACTTTTTACTAGTTTTGAGAGAATTTTTGAAAGAATTATTTATCTTGCAGGAAACTATGTATGTTTTGTCTAAAAGCATCTGTGACGGACAGGAGTGACCATTCTGCCTTAAACATTTCTTGGTATATAAAGTGTACAAAACTTCCTCCTGTGGTTTTGCTGCCAGCGACTGCACAAAGGAAAAAACAGTATCTCTGTACCCTTTTGCCATTCTGATACCACAAACGAGACAGCCATTTCTGGCCCTGTGGAGCACTGAGCGAGCTAACTGCCTCAAAGCCTGGGCGAATGTGGATAAGGCATCCGGGATAGAAAACACCTACAGTAGAGACGATGTTAAGTGTGAGAACATCTGATGCATGCGCAAAGAGTACACCTACACTGAATGCGGAGGCCGACTTCGGGCCGGGGCTCCTTGCCGGGGGGCTCTGTCGCGAAGATGACCACAACAGGTGTACTGCGCATACACTATGTTCCTGCGTGGGCATCGTCCAAGAAGTAAACACCTTCTGAGAAACAACACAAGATTACCGAGAATGAGATGGCAAGAAGATACAAAAGGAAGCTGAACTCTTTGGCGTGTGTATGTACCCACCACCGACGACTGGATGAATGGTAGAAGCAAAGCTGGATCCAGGGTGGTGACTATCTCTTGCTAATCTGTCTCGATCACTCGCTGCTTCTTTCTCTCTCTCTCTCTTCCTCCTATCGCATATATCCTTATTGAGAAAATAAAAGTATACATAGCTTGGAGTTGACACTTGGCCTCATTTGTGTCTTAATTTCTGTCCTGGGGATCGAACAATTTAATCAAGGCACTGCTGGTCGGGCCTTGACAGCATCCCTGGAGATCACTCTGAGTGCCATTCAAATTTTCATATGCAGTCTTCCAAAAGTCCAGATTTACATTTGTCCTCAGCCAGTATTTGGAGCAATCTTCCTGCTTACTGTGAGCTGCTCCCACAGACTCCTTAAAGCAAACATCAGCAAAGCATGTTCAGTATCCCTTTCATCCAAATATGCTTACTCGGATATGCTTTGAGGCATAAGGCGGCCACAAGTTAAAAAACATCTGGTTTTAGAAAATTGTTTTACAGTTACAAATATGTTTTCTTATTAATAGCTGTAATACTGGGAATGTCTTATTTCTCTAATCCATCACTTCTAAGCTAACATATTAGCTGTTTACTACTGCCAGAGAAAGGAGCTCTCAGCAGAAACTATGACTCCAATAAAAACAAAAAAAAAGTATTTTTACAAATTCAGAGATGCCAGAGTGAGGACAGAAGGGTGAAAGAAAAAAACAAAACAAAACAAAACACAACTTCCCAAAAGCCTTAATCAATGTATATCTTTCCTATTAAAATCTTTTAAAGCATAAATACTTCTTACCTTACCTGTATTACAGCAGACTATTTCATAAGTTTTATGAACAAATGTTAGTGGGTGGACTGTTTCTGTGTTGTAATTTCCTTAAGCTTTTCCATGGGAGATTGAAGTATTTGCAGTAAAGATAAGAAAGCATTTCTGGAGCATTCTGTTTTGCAGTGTGAAATATTATTTCATACTCTGTTCTTGCTGACACTAATGGGCAGATATATCAGGCTATGATTTGTCCTTTCACACTTAATACTCTGTGTCCTAACTAGAGTTAATCTTACAGACCAACAAAGAAATAGTGAGCTACTATACTATAAATTTAAAACATGATTTGAATTTTCTGCTGCTTTTGATCATAGCATACAGAGGTAGAAAAGCCCCAAATAAAAAGTCAGTCATAGATTGTATCCTGACCTTGGCAACAACAAAGTTGATGCCTGTAGAAAGTATAAGATTGAAGACTAGTACAGAGCAGTGCTTTCTTCTGTGGAAGTTGTATCCAGACCACTGTTTTGAAGTATAGACAGATTAGACATATCTTCCATGAAATGGTCTCAGTTTTCTTTGGAACTTTCAAAACATTGATCATAGAATCATAGAATAGTTTGGTTGGAAGGGACTTTAAAGATCACCCAGTTCCAACCCTCCTGCCGTGGGTAGGGATACCTTCCACCAGACTAGGTTGCTCAAAGCCCCATCCAACCTGGCCTTGAACACTTCCAGGGGTGGGGCATCCACAACATTTCTGGGCAACCTTTTCCCATGCCTCACCGCCCTCACAGTCAAGAGTTTCTTCCTAATATCTCATCTAAATCTTCCTCCTTATAGTTTAAAGCCATTGCCCTTTGTCCTATAATTCCATGCTCTTGTAAAAAGTCCCTCCCCAGCTTTCTTGTAGGCCCCTTTAGGTACTGGAACACTGCTCTAAGGTCTCCCTGGAGCCTTCTCTTCTCTTCTCTTCTCCAGGCTGAACAACCCCAACTTTCTCAGCCTGTCCTCACAGGAGAGGTGCTTTGACCCTCAAATCATCTTCGTGGCCTCCTCTGGACTCACTCCAACAGGTCTATGTCCTTCTTGTGTTGGGGTCGACAGAGCTGAAGGCAGTACTGCAGGCAGGTCTCACCAGAGCAGAGTAGAGGAGGAGAATCCTCTCCCTCAACCTGCTGGTCACACTGCTTTTGATGCAGCCCAGGATACGGTTGGCTTTCTGGGCTGCAACCACAGATTGCCAGGTCATGTTGATCTTCTTGCCAACCAGCACCCACAAGTCCTTCTCCTCAGGGCTGCTCTCCATCCATTCTCTGCCCAGCCTGTATTTTCTTGCTGTCTTGCAGAAATAATTTTCTTGTTGTCCTTCTGCATGGCTTTCCTACTTTGCCATAGCCTCATTCAGTTAGAGAATATGAAGAATATTCAGTTGAACCATAGGCACTTACAATGGCACAATGGTGTTTTGAGTTTGTTCTCTAGTCCCTTTCTAATAATTCATAACTGAGGGCTCTTTTAACATTCTCACAGAACTATCTGCCTTGATCAGGAGTTTTGCTTCCTTGGTAGAAGCATTTTTTAGTGTCACTATTGTTTATGTTTCGTTAGGACTGCTTTTTCCCATTTACAGTATTTCCTAGTGAACTACACAGAGCATGGTCTTCACCCCTTCAAAGACTGATTTAGTTGTAATATTTTGAAACATTAACATAATATTAATAAGAAGTCCTTTCTTATCTACATCAGTTATGTATAGACTGAAAAGTGTAGATCTCTGAAATTCTTCTAGCAACTTCTTTTTATTGATAAAACTGACTTTTTGCTCTTCTTTTCCCATCCTTTCATGAATTATGAATCTACAAAAATTGTGTTCCCTTTCTCCAACAACATCTCGATTTGTTCAATAATCTCTGAATAGGGAAGCTGCCAAAAGCATTTTTGGAACTCTAAATAGTGTTTATGGCTGAAACATCTTTATCTACGAGAAAGGTGACAGTTACTATCATATGCTGTTTTCCTCCATCAAGTAAGGAGTCCTCTTGGCTACGTATCAATACTCTCAATATTCTTAGTTTGATAATTACTTATCTAGCATTCAGCTAGAAATCACTTCAGGAAAGGCTTTCAACCTGTACTGTAAAGGAGAAAAAATGCAAAAATCTCAGTGAGTTCTCGTGCAGTGACAGCTTTTGAATTAAGAGAAGTGATACGTGTAATGAAGATATAGGAGTTACTCTGTATTCATGAGACAGGTAATTTATACATTCAGAGTGAATCCAGTGTGATCATGAAAACCAACTTTAATAATTCTTACAGATGTGGTGATATTTCCAAGAGTTCAGTCAGGAGCTGAGCTTCTTATTATTTTCCTTTACTGCATATGAATGGGAAAGGGGAGATTTTTTTCAGTTGTGTTCATTATTGTGAGTGATGCAGTTGTATGATCCAGACATTTTTCCATCTCTTTTATTCTTGAGTAATCAATGAAACATGAAAAATGGATTTACTGTAGTAAAACTGGTCTTCAATACAGTATTTCTGCCCGTTTTATTCTTTATTATGCACTGTAAATGGCAACAGCACTTGCTGTATGGAAATCTAATTATTTTTGCACAGAGAACTTTATTTAGCTCAGTATGTCATAGACATGAGAACAACTCAAGGACACTGTAAATGAGGAAAAAAAAAATAAAATTGACTGGGGTACAAACAGCCAGAGCAAGCATTTAAGTCAGTGGAGGCCAGTTGAGATGGTAGGACATGGATTATACTAATAGTATTATTTTTCTTGTTTTTTGAAGAAAAATATAGCTAAGATGCTAAAAGCATTGCATTTCTCTTCTGTACAATAAACAGATGATTGCATGTGGTCCAGAGCTGCTAAAGACTAGGAGCTTAGAATTTTTAGAAGTGCAGCCCCATGGATAACTATGCCAGAGAGCAAACCTATTCCTGCAGCTAATTGCTGGAAGTCATTTCCTTGCAAAATACAGGAAGAATCTTCAGATAAGAGAGGGAGATTTGGGCTTGTGATATAACATAATACAAATGGAGGATTAGACACAGGGGAAGATTATCCAGAAGTAAACCGCAGTATACACCAGTAAGCTTTTAACATAGTTTGCTTAGTTGCATACTGTACAGTTGAAAATGAAGAGAACATTTCCAAGTCCCATTCTGCAATCTATTCACTTGTACTTCATTTTCTCAAAAGCTGTGGTATACACTTATGATCCTTAGATGTGCAGCATGGTGTATATTTTTTATTGGTCTTGAGTTGGAGGAAAGTGTATGGGCAGATTTTAAAGGTGTCTGTTCTGTGTGTGTACATATACACATACACACACGGAGACATAGACACACACACATGCATCCATAGTACCATGGAAGACCTTTTTTTTGTTGTTTGCCAAACGGCAAACTGAAGACCTTCCTCTCTTAACCCTTCCCAATTGATTTGTTTCAAGGTTTCATCTGATGAACAGGATCCTGTAAGAACAGGATCAAAGACAGTATGGTGGAGCAAAGACTGTGTTGGTGAATATTCAACTTTCTTCAAGATAAAGAAGAGCTCATTTCTAACCCATATAGCCTTCTAGACATTTAAGTGAGGCCTTCTTTAAAGGCAAATAATGCCTTGTTTTCTACTCTGCTGCTTCTTACACTGACAGAAAACAGGAAAGGATCTAACATAATACTAAACCATTTTGGAAACCCTTTAAGAAATATATTTCAGCAATATCTCTTGCCCTATTCAGCTAGAGCTTCAGATAAAACAATAAATAAGCAGGTCTTCCACACACATCTACCAAAGACATTAGAGAGAAGTCTGTTTTATTTTCTCCCTGAGATTAGGTGTTCAAATCAATACGATTTAAATAATCAATACGATCTAAATAATAGGGAAAGGAAGAGTTTTTTCAGGTCCACAGAACCGTGCAGCTGCTTTTCGTCTTCACTGCCCAGAGCCTTGCTTCATAGAGAAATCAAATCAGAGATGCTAAGGAGTAAGTACATTACTGGGCTGACTTTATGATGTTTACTGAAGATTATAAAAGGATTATATAAGGCGTACCTTCATTTTCTTCAATTTCATCTTGACCCAGTACATCATTTTATGTGCAGTT
This sequence comes from Cariama cristata, assembly GCF_000690535.1. Classification (NCBI taxonomy): domain Eukaryota; kingdom Metazoa; phylum Chordata; class Aves; order Cariamiformes; family Cariamidae; genus Cariama; species Cariama cristata. Next base: position 10,795 of record NW_009625940.1, on the reverse strand, counting down.
GCCTTAGATTCTCACCAAAGAACAACTACTTTTAAATGGATATTTTTATTTTATACTTCGCACAGACATCTTCCTCTAAGAATAAGAAATGGCTTTCATAAAAGTACAGTTTTACTTACAAAGAAAGAAGCAGTTAGTATTTGACTCCAATTCCCTAAGAAATCGTCATTTTTAGTATAGCATGAAATTCATTATTCTTTGGAAAGTGTTCTCTAAATGCTTATGCTAAGTCATTGGATATAAGTTTTATCTTTTATCTATTTACCATAAAAATGACTCTGTCAAAACCAAATTAAATGAAAGAGGAATTATTTAAAAAAAATTTTTTTCAGGCAATTTCAAAGCATTATTTCAATTTCTGCTTTTGAAGATTTCCACTACAATTAAATATTAATAAAGTGTAATTAGTTTACTTTTAAATAAAATATCTTATCTTGAAATACAAGACAGATATGTTAGAAAGATAAAGCCTTCTAAAAATATTGGTGTGAAAAATATGCTGAAATTACTTTTTTTTTTTTCCATACAAGTCCTGGTTTTCATAAACTGATATTTTCTAATGAAATGAATGTTTTCCCCTCAAAAGTTCCTGCTAGGTCTAATTTCTTCTGAAATTACTTCTGCTGTATAAATCTGTGGTTCAGCTTCAATTAAATTATCTTTTTATTGTCTCCCACAAACCAGGAGACAGATGATATTATCTTTGTCTCTGTGGAGACAAGTTTCAGACATTGCAATGACTTTATTAAAAAATAGTAATTATTTTTTTTTATAAATTCTTCCAAGATCTAGTTAAGTAATTATTAGTCTGAGCTATAAAATAGAAAGATGCATATAAAATGTCATTTAAATATCAAAATATTCACTTTTGTTTGTTTTCTTCCTAAGTTTGCAGAGAAAGTTGACATAATGCTATGCTGTTAGAGAGAATCACGTGCCATAAAAATGATCTAACATCCGTGACCAAACACAGGAAAAGTTTATGGGATATAACACCAGGAAAATGTAAGGTTAGAAATGTTTGAATCAACTTATATTTAAGTCAAGCAGCAAAAATACAGATGATGTTTACATTTTCAATTTTTTAACAGTTTAACGAAGAATTTAATTCCATATTTTTGCAAATACCAAGCAATTAGAGTATGTTTAAAATATCATAAATATAACTTAATATTACAAATATAACTACTATGTTTGTGGGAAAAATCTGTATTCTGTTCCAGGCTGAATGTACTTTTGGATTTTTATCTACCTGCAGAAAACTTGGAAAGATTTTATTACAGTTATGAAATTAGCAGTTGTCCTCTGTGCTCCGCCTAGGAGTAGCTACCACAGGAGAGACTCCTACACCTCTGAAGAGCAAACTAAAATTAATCACTTCTCCTTTGGGCACCAGATGTTAGCCAGGATGGTTGATGGGGCTCATGTGGACTATTATAATTGCCACGTATATGATTGCTGCTAAAGAATGGCTCCAGATGTGCTTAAAAAGCAGCTGCAAACAGCTTTCAGCTGTGTACTAACTCTTCAAGTTTGTTATCAGCAAGTATTATCCTTACATAGAATTCACTCATTCTCCCTCTTTCCCAAAACTTCTTTTGAAGATTGATTTTGTTCTTCTCTGTTGTCTTGGTTTTAATAACTCTGTTGGAGTCATATAGCTCCTACCTGCATTTCTTATTTAACAAAAAAGGAAACAGCAACTCTGACAAGAGCGGTGTGGGTTTACATTGTTATCATGTGGATGACAGAAGCTGCAAGAAGAAAATGTAGAAGCTTAATAAGGAGAAACCTGTCTGACGGCTGAATTCAGGTAGACTGACATGTCCAGTGTGCTCAGTGACCTGCAGAAGTGCTGGGAGGGGTTAGCAAGTGCCCGTCAGCAGAAATTTGAGGCTTGATGAAGAATTTCAGATTTTCTTTCTTGTAGCAAAACGTCTTGCTCTTTCCCATGAGCAACCAGCCATGGGAAACATGATGCTCCCTTACCACCTTCACATCAGTGTCTGATTCTTTTGCCCAACATACTGACAGTTTTCCCTGTTATCAAAAATCCATGCTGCTTTGGGGACTTCAGCCCCAGGGGTCATGTGAAAATGACTGAGCAATCATTTTCCTTCTGTAATAAACTTATGGAAGATGAGAGTAACAGGACATGTTAAGGGGCCTCTACATTCTTTACATCTTGGGATTACTACAATTTAGGGCACTTTTGCTTAATGCTTGGTAACAGCATTATAGTCACTTCAGGATTTTTTTCATATCACAGTGGTAGCTCTGTGATGAATAATATGAAGATATTGAACAGAACATCTAGGAAATGATAACATTTTTTTTTTTCAGGCCTTCTCCAGAGTATTGTAGCTTTCTCTGCTACTTAAAACATATGGTCTTATTTCAGACTGAAATGAATGCTGCTGTAAACATAGTTGTGCTGCACTGAAAGAACTTCCTTCAACTAAGTATTGATCATATATATTGCCTTTATAACATTTAAATATGAAAGAATACGTGGTCTGATAAACTAACTTAGCAGGGTGTTTGTGCGGTGTGGGTGCTGATACAAATTTGTCTGTCTGCCAGCCCTCTGAAGAGAGGTAAATTACGTCCATAAACTAAGATACTTTGCTCTCTGCATGCTCCTTTTTTTAGCTGTGGATGAAGCATAGCTGATTTAGAAATTATATAAGAAATACTGCATAAGCCGTGTTCTGAAGAGGCAACTGATGATCTTGATGAGGAGATGGCAGGGGCTACGCACAGATGTGGGAGAGTGGACACAAGCTGTGACAACAATCAGTCAGCATCTTGCACCTTGTTGTAGGGTTATTTCAGCACACAAACATATGACCATCAGTGACTCCAGAAAACCATCAGCATGAAGCTGTGTGAAGGGACTTGCTCTGCTGCCCACACATCCAGATACCAAAGGCCTTGCCTGTCTAGATGCAGGTTATTATTACACTGTGAAAGAAGCCCTCATATATTACTAGTGCTCTGGGATTTGGCGGTGGTAAAGAAACCTCTGGTGCTGTGGGGTGAATGCAATTTGGTAGCAGCCACTGTCTGGCCCAGAAATTACAGTTCAGTATGAATGAATGGTATTCCAGCACTCCACAGGCTGCCTGGTTAGTGCATGTCTCCAGCAGCCTCCTACCCTGAGCTGCCTGTACATATTTATTTTAGCTTGAAGTATTTCTGTTGATGATCTGCAGACCTTTACTGAGTACTCAGTAAATCTACCATCTGAATGTCTGAAAAGAAGAGACTTTATTTTGTTTGGGTAGTACGGATACCATAAGATTTCAGTGTTGACCGCTGTTTTAAAGTGTTAAAATACACTTTACTGCTTTGGCTAATGAACCCGAGCCTTAATATTGGAACATCTGATTGATAGAAGATAATTTAATTACATGGAACAGCTGTAAGTTGGTGCTTAAATATGTGTTTAATCAGATGAAAATAGCATTGCTTGGAACCTGCTTGAATGTTCATGTGTCCCTTGTCATTCACATTATTAGGACACATAAAAATGAGGAAAAACTTCTGCTGAAGAGGAATGTACTAGTGAATGATTGCTTCCAGACACAAGTCAGAAAAATTAATAGTGCACTATTGATACCTAGAGCTTAGTCTAAAAAGCCATTGTGACTTTTCTGAGTTTATTTATCAAAATAAGTAGGGTATCAGGAACAGAATCTGAAAATTACCCCTAAATTTTGAAATGGAGGAGACAAAGGGGTATCTTTGAATGAAAGAAAGATGCAATCAAAATACATTGACCTAGCTCTTTCCATGGGAAAAAGAAATGGTGACTGGATTCTTACAGAGCACAGAGAATCTGTCTGCAAGAATTTGGAGGCTTGAATATAATTTGACTTTAATGGTGGTGGGTTTTTTTGTGTTTGTTTTATTTGTTGGCTCAGAGGCAGCCATCATATAAAGAGATGAGATCAAAACAGAAAATTGCATAGGACTATGAAAGATTTATAGAGGATTTTTTTCAGGAAATGCTGTTATAGCCGAAATTCAGGAAGACCCAATGTATTTCAGCTCAGTTGTTCTAAAAAGATCAAAGATTTAAATGAAGCCTGAAGAATTATTTGCCTTATACAGAAGGAACATCAAGTATGTCAGTGGAATAAGCTTTTATTTCACCTTGTGCCTGTTCATTGCCACGCCATGAAGTGACTCAGGCTGGTAAGTAATAGAATTAAGTTTAGAAGAACCTGAGGTGTGTGAATAAGGATTTCGCAGATTAAGTTCAACAATGAATTAAATTCTAGGAAGGATCTTTTGGTTTACCTCTGATTACAAGAGGCAGAGAAGAACACTGCTACAAGCACAGAATTGTACCACCCTGAGAGGGTTTTCCTCTCTGAACATCCCTTTGCGCTGTGAATGTGAGAAGGCAAATGTGTCTCACTTCTTTTCAGGTTGCAGCAAACATCTTATTGTTCCACACGAAACCAACACTATTTTTTTGCTGGCAAGACTCCCTTGCACCCTTTATCCTGGAGAACTCAGGAATTAAACTTTTGGAGTGGAAAAAAATATGTTTCCTGTCTAGAGAGGACAGCATGGTTTGCCCAGGGAAGTTCTGGATGCCCCATCCCTGGAAGTGTTCAAGACCAGGCTGGATGAGGTTTTGAGCAACCTGGTCTGGTGGAAGGTGTCCCTGCCCATGACAGGGGTGCTGGAACTAGATGAACTTTAAGGTCCCTTCCAGCCAAATCATTCCATGATTCTACGATTCTGTGAAAAGCTTAGGTTAAAAATTTGCCTGTCTATATTAGTCAAACCAATTATAAAATGTTGGAAAATGAGACATCAGACAGACAGGTAACAGACAGAACATTACAGAAGGAGCATATCAAATCTATTCCTTCTGAGGATGCTGCATTTACTTAGTAAATTGAGCACCCCAGAAATTTCCCAGAGGAACTTTAAAAAGCAAAAAGGAGCTGTTACTGTGCTTCATGATGATTGACAAAATGCAAATTGTTTGCAGAAAGTTTGATTTTTCCTTTGAAACTATAATTTCAATCTGAGAAGAAAAATCTTTCATACTGTATTGGCCTGCAAGTGTTCACTGAGAAGGGAGAAATCAGGCATTATTAGTAAGGATCATTTGCTGCCTTGTACAAAATAGCAATATCTAAACTGCAGGGAGCTGTAAAGCATCAGAGCACAGTGCTGGTGCCATTCAAATATAGCTCAGTTATCCGTCCTGATCATTGAACGACTCTTTTACGGTTTGTTTCCCCATGATTTCCTCTCATGGAAATAAAGGCTTAGGAAGAGAGAATGGCATAATACATACCTGAGCAAAACCCCAGCACAGAAATAAAGTCATTAATAATCCAGGAACAGGAGTTTTGTACTATGTGGAAGCTGACCAGCCTCGTAATTCCTGTCATGGAAGCTAGTAACCATGTAGTCAAATGGACCTGATATGGAATCATTAATACCAAAGCCAAATCATCTTTAGTCGTAGAGCAACCAATACTTAAACATTCAGGGTAATCTGAGCCCTGGTGAGTAACACAATGCTCTGGCTGTTTCTGATCACAGTCACTGTAAGTGGCTTGTTTACCATGAGATTGAAATGAAGTCTTATATAGTGGTTCAGGGAAATTTTGAATTTGATGATGAAATGTCAATAAGTCAAAAAGCTAATTTTTCACTTGGTATAAAGTAATGGTACGTTACACAAATGCTACTGCAGCTGAAAATTCAGCCAATTAACATAGTAGTTCATTACAATTATTGAATAATATTGGGGGGGGGGGAAGATTGCTAAGTACCAGTTTCAGATTACCTTTAAGAGTGTCATAACTGTAGCAAATGCTAGTTGTCCATTCTCCTGGGAAATGCACAAAAATGTGGCACACATCAAATGGCCTTTTACACAGTGTACTCTCCAGCTTCTGGAAAACATCACTGTGGAAATTTCTTAGTTGAGAATTTTCATTTCTTTCGTCAATGAAAGCTGATGCTTATGCCTCATTCAAAAAAAAAAAATCTAGTGCTTGAATGTAAGACTTAGATATGGTAAACGAAAATATTCTTTCTTTTTTGGTTGCTGTAACAGTCAGCTCTAAACTGATGGAAAATGCAGAGGAGGGCAGAGGAGAGAAGAGATTATTTAGAAAAAGTATTTTACACCGGAAGACTATCACTTATATTATTATCGCGCAATGTATAAGTCTTCCAGAAGAATTGACAGTGATCCAACGGATGTGGATTGATATGAGGCATGTACAATGTATCTTTTTTATGATGTCTGATTTATAAAATATACTGGCAGTCAGAAGTAGAATAGATGACAGAGTTTCTGCTTAAACTGCACAGGAAGGACAAATTAAGGAATAAAAGAAAAATGGTAATTTGGAGATCTCAGAAGGCAGTATTGTACTCCTTCCTCGGCATTATGTTTCTGGTAGCCCTACTGCACAAAAGGGAGGAGGGTTAAAAGCAGACTCCTCAAACACCAGTTATAAATCAAAACATCCTGAATAAATGAAGGGACGGGGATGTGGGGATTACTGACAAAGCAGTGAGGTACAACACAAGACAAGAGGAAGAAGAAGAAAATAGCACAGAAAGGGTGTGGTTTGAAAGCATTGGCAAAGGTGACAGCCCTTGGTGCAGGAGGAGCCGCTCCCTGGGCTGGCACCGCAGCGCAGGGTGGGAACCACAGCACTGATGAACAAGGCTCCTGCTAACGCAGTGACAAACAGACCTAATGAAGAGCCTGAAAAAAAGATTAATTTCAGCCCACGTTATCTGTCTGACTTTAAGGTATTTGTTTTGAGATGAAGTTTTCACTTCTGTGGTTGAATGATTGGCCTCTGCACTGCCAACAAAAAAACTGCTGTTCCGTCTGAAGCTGGTTGAAGTATTCAAAGTAGACTCAAATGAAGCTGTAAGAAGCAGTTGCAAGAAGCCTGGAGATCTTTAGAGGCAGTCAGGCAAAAATGACAGGACAGAGACACCCTTCAGACAGCACTAATTTCTGCCTCTGTAACAAAAAACCGAAGAGAATGAAACCTTATTGTTTCAGTTAGTGGAGTTCACAGACTGAAGGAGAAGTGGGGAAAAAGCACAGGCTTCACATATGCAGAGCCTTTTGAAAGAAGAGAAATTGAATGTGTAATAGCATGGCAAATTGCTCCCAACTATGAACTAGAGAAATTTTGCGTTTGATGCAAATCCACCATGTGACAAAAGCAGAAGCAAAAGTTTTCAGGCTGTGAAGGCTGGACCTGCAGTGAAAATGCCAGGAACAGCAGAGGAAATCCACCTACACAGATTTCACTGCTGCTGCTCCTATTCAAGCACTTGTTAGAGCAAAAAAACAGATCCTTTCTTTAAGGGGTGCCTTGACACTTCCTCACTTGGAGAGTCCCCTTCCTTGCCATGTCCCCACTGAACTGCCAAGCCCCTCGGTTTCCAGGCTCTGTGGTGCTATTGTGACTTGCACAAAAACACATGTCCATGAAGCTCTGGCTCCCAGCTGCTGTGGTGGTACCTGCAAGGTTGTCCTGGGAAGAGGCTGAGGCTACTGATGCTCTCACTAAAGCTGGCTGAGGGCAGGCAGGCTTCATGTTCTGGCAAGAATTAGGCAGCCCCAGCATTTTGTTGCCCTTTCTGGTTCTGTGAAGGAGCCCTTCAGTGTTACCCATCAAATCAATTCAAGTACAAACACAAATAGGAACTTCAGCTTTTCCATTTTTGCTCCAAGTTTTATTTGACCGAAATTAATTACTGAGTTTTTTTAGAAGTCTGAAAACACTTACACCTGTAGAAGTGTCCAAGGGCTTTTTTGCTTTCTCCAACTCTATCACTAGCTCCACTCAGATGAGTACCCCCCCAAAATCTTGCCTAACAAAATTCCAAATTGTTTTGAGGTCTCTGAAAGCCATCAAAACACAACACCTGTGGTTCAGATTCCTTAATTAAATGGTACACTAAGCACGCAACTTTGACATTTTAAAACATTTTATTTGCAATATTGTTTACAAATTCTCTTAATTTCTAATCTTCCCAAAGTTATTTTCCCTTATGTTGGATCTTGCCACTTATTTCCTTCACTCTTTTACTTAACACTCAGTGTATTGTTCTAGAGAGAAAAAAAAAAGATATTTATACAAAGATATTTATATGTTAATGAAACTGTATTTTCAGTATTATTTCATTATATCCCTTGTCTCTCTTTCCTTGCCATCATTCTTCCTCTTCTCTCTTTGTACCATCATTTCTTACCTCTGTTTTACCTCCAGTACAGTTTTCTTCTTCTTCCCTGTCTTCTTTTTTCCAGTCCTTCATACTTTCTCCTGTCTACTTGCACAAAACTCAGACTATTTTATTGAGGAAGATAGCGGTTGGACTGTTCTGGGAATCATTATGGACAAAAAGATATGAGAAGCATCATAGTCTGCTCCTATGAATTTCTAAAGTTTAGATTTAATCTAGTTAAAGATCAGGTATTTATTTCTCCATTTCTGCAGTGACAGACTGGGAGACATCCTCTTCTCTGTACAAGATTGTGTCATTTTCTAGGGCATGGGAATCAGAACATGTCACCTTCAGCTCCTGTTCGCAAACAAATGATGTGCTGCCTGCGTAGCAAAGCAAATTATGTTTCTGCACACCAATGCTATGAGCTCCCGCTCCCAGGGATGAAGTACTGTGAAAACATCCACTCAGCCACAGTCTTTGCCAGGACACAGACAATTTTCATCCAGATTCTATACTTTTTCATTTGTCAGCTTAACTTCCAGCACACTTCCTCACAGGAAAAGCATGTTTGTGCTCAAAAAGAAATTTTGATGAACTCAGGATGAACTGTAGCACACTCAGCAGGAGCTGAGACCAGTTAAACATAAGAAGTCACTTTATCAGGCTGTATATCTTTTGCGAAATGCATTAATGCTGATCACCACCCTTCATCATTTCTTCAGTTCTGCGTCTGGCAGGAGAATGATGGAGTAATTAATTTTTAAAAAATTAGTTGATAAGTGTTTGGGGCTGATTAATCATGAAGAATAGGCCTGGGAAATAGAAACAAGACTAATGATTTTCTACAGTCATTTTGCTGTTTCAGTCTGGTATTTTTTGAGCAACAAATACACTGGAATAAGAGGCAAGGCTGGTAGCCTTGTTTATAGTTATGGTTACTATAATCCCTTTTTTGAGGTGCAGTTCTCAGTCGTCTTACCATTTCAGCATACTTGTGATCTGAACTTTAAAACTTTGAGTTCCAGTTTTTCATTTGCTGTTTTTCATACTTTTACTTTTTCCAATTAAATTCCAGACATTTTCAAGACTGGAGAAATACAGGAGTTTTTTTCTACATTAAACGCGGTCAGAGCATCAACAGCACTCAGTCAGCAAAGCAGCAGCGGCGGCAATGACTAGTTCCACGGCTGGAGCAAGGTCGAGGCAAACGGGGATTTCTGGGGCTAGAGAAGGCTGGAGAAGAGCCGAGAAACCCGTCAGGAGCCGGCAGCTCTCGCGAGTGGGGCTGAGTCAGGTGGGGGGTTTGCAGGAGCAACCGCGGGCTATTTAAACGCCCTTGGGGAGCGCTAGCGATCAGGAGTGCAGCGAACAGGGCGGGCAAACAGGACGTGGCGCGTCAGCCAGGGTGTGGCACGGCAGTTTGCGCAGGCAGGGCGCACGGAAAGGGCGCTATCACCCCCAGCGGCAGAAGAGATTTGTCAGCTCAATCAGGGGTTATCACCTTCTGAGAAGGAGACGAGACATGGTGTCCACACAGCAGAAAGCCATGTCCACTCTGCTTGCCAGAAAGGAGGTAGGTACCCAGACGGAGCTCCCATAAAGACCGGCAGCCACACAGGGCTCCGGCCGCCGGGAGG
>NW_009625940.1:0-352 GCF_000690535.1 Cariama cristata | reverse complement strand
CCAGGTTAGGGACACACCTAGGAAACTTCCAAGCCTGGTACGGCCCTCAGACTACTACCTGTTACTGGTCTTCCATGTGGGTGGTGATGAAGCCACAACGCGTAGTCTGAGGGCAATCAAAAGTGACTTCAAGGCCCTGTGAAGGTTGGTAAGGGAAACTGGAGCGCAGGTTATCTTTTCCTCTATCCTTCCAGTAGTGGGCAGTGACATTAGAAGAAACAGGTGGATCCAGTCTATCAACATGTGGCTCTGTGGCTGGTGTCACTGCCACAACTTTGGGTTTTTTGACAATGGGGTGACCTAAACAGCACCAGGTCTGCTGACATCAGATGGGATCCACCTTTCTCAAAGA
>NW_009625939.1:57149-68414 GCF_000690535.1 Cariama cristata | reverse complement strand
CCCTCGGCGGCAGCGGGGGAGAAGCGCCAGGCCTTCCCTTTCCTTGCGTTTGTGTGCCAGGGCTGGGCTAACTCCTGTTCGCGTCTCGTCGGCGCAGGAAAAAAATCGAAAAATGGCTTGATTTTTGTGACCTAAATACACGTGCGTAGTCTGGTGGCACACTGAGCATTAGGTACCTTTCACCGCTCTCTCTGCTTGTGATATTGCAAATCCTGAAAGGTGAGATTTAGTAGATGTTGCTATTTCAGGGCTCGAATATGTAATCCTTATATAATATCGAATTATTACTGTTTTCTAAACCCTCGGGGACAGCATTTTGCCCAGGCCAGTGGTTTGGAGCTTTGTTACTTTCAGTATCTGTTGTGCTCACAAGAGCAGGCTGGTCCTGGTGAGCACGGTGACTATCACATGCGTGCCCGGTAAGCTCTCTGTCTTTTTTTTCCTGTTCGGCATGGGTTGACTAGTCTTGTGATCAAACAGCATACAGGATTGGATTGGAATCTGGGCTCTCACTGCTGAAACTATTAAGAATGGTAAGGGAGAGGGGTGGAAAATGTCTGGATCTGCAAAGTGCCGTAGTGCCAAGTGTGAACGATCACAATCATGGAGCCGTTGTGATTTCAGAGATGGTCTGTGTGGGCCGTGGCCAAAGTTGGAGGATCGTGGTGAAAAATGGAGTAACGTCAAAATGGCATGGGGATATTTGGGCTATAAGGTGATTCCTTTGAAAGCGGTAGGACCCAGTACTGGTGCTGCATTCATATCGGAGAACAGGGCTGATGAATTTCGGGAGGCTGTGAAGTCTGTATGGTTACTTTTCGTAGCATTTATTCACCTTATGAATGAAATATCTCCTTTAATTTGAAAGAAAACAAATATATTTTCCACGGTTAAACTGTGTGACAATTCCCAACTAATTCTATTGTTTTGCCTTGTACTTAAAATCTTACCAAGTACTCTGTATCAGAGACCAATGCTGTTAGTTCTAGTTTTAAGGTTACTGGATTTGTCAAGGGTCTCCATGAAGATGGATTCCTTGCACAGTGTGTCCCCCACTAAAATCAGAAAGATTGCTCCATCTGGAGTATTTTGTGAGGCTAAGGATTGTATTTGTTTTCTTCTTCTTCCTGTTCTTTAGGTAAGATATTCTACGCTCGGTTTTCAGTTTGAATAACATTTAAATGATGTGACACTTCAAACAAAAGCTGTTATCATTAAAATACTGTTGTAGGTACCCGTCACTCTTTTTATCTCCCATTTCCTCCCCCCCTATTCCTTTGTGATCTGATTAGTTTTTGGCAAGCTTTGGGTTAATAAAGTTATTTGAAGCATTTTGCATGTGGGTTTTTTTCGCCTGTTAATATTGCATTAAGCTTCTTCCTTACGACTTCTAAATATGCTGCAATGCTTTTTCTTTCTTTCTAGTCTATTGACGACCTGCAGGAACATACTTACTGGGTCTTAGAAGCCCTACTACGATGTTTTTAATAGACTTCCTGTTGAACGGTAATCTCTGTTTGAATGGAGAGGCGTGGTTGGATCCAAGTAAAAGGCAAGGCTTAATCTTTTGGTAGCTTCTGTATTAAGCATATGCTGCTGATCGCTGTTAGAGGCAAAGCGGCAGGATCGTTTTCTGTGCTAATGGCAAGCCTATATTTTTAAGTATTTTAGTTAGTTTTATTCCCTCTTTACGTTTTGGTTAGTGAGGTCCCTCCACGTTCAGTGTGTCTTGCTGTGTATAGCTCTCTTAAGCGGCCCTGTAAGACCAATAACAATCTGTATCCTTGGACTTTGAATTGGTATGAAAGTCTTGAAAGCCTAAGTGTATTCTCGGACCCTCCTTACCCAGAACAATAGCAGTCACAAAAAATCTCTTCAGTAGATAATACCTCCTCAAATCAACTTAATTTGACAACTTTTTTCAAATACATTATTAGCAAACTTTGCGTTTTCTAGTCTTCCCAGGAGCACCAGAAGAAGCTCTGTTGCAGAGGGCCATCAACCAGGCTTGAGGTTTGCCTGTAACAAGTACTACGTGTGCTTGTTCTGTTGCTCCGTCTCCTTTAACGGGAGCCAAACCTTGACCAAATATCAGTGCTGCTTCCTCTCTTTGGCTCTGAGGAAAACATCAAGCTACAAGGTCTGTGCTGCTTACCAGGGTGAGCTGGCACAGCCTGAAAGAGAGACGCGGTGCCTATAGCTGAATGTGGAGCCACAGGAAATGGTTTCTTGGGTGCATCAGCATTAACATCTTAATTTGGATCAGAAGCGCTCTTTTAAAGCAAACCTCTCAATTGTCTCCACTTCCTGCACTTCGGCTCACATAGCCAAGTGGCTTCGGTGCGTAAACTGGATTCCTGTTGGAAGGAATGAAATTAGAAAGTGTGCTCCAACCACTAATGGGCATTCAGTCCCTGGGATCACACTACAGCTGGTCAAAAGTAAAACCTCAGAACACGTATAGTGTGGGTGTCGGGTCCTTAGCACCAATTAATTCACTCTGTGGATCTCGTCCTGTTGGGCTGCGCTACGCGTTCATGTGAACACAACCCTTACTTGCTGGGTGAGGAGAGAGTAAACAGGTGTAGATGTTAATACAGGGCTATTAGGATAGTAGGGCTTTCTACTGGTCTGGGTCTCCCTTCAAAATAATGGAAGTATGAAGTGGTGGAAGGGTAGTAGTACAATTGTAGAATATCTTAATTCTTTTTTTAAAAAGAGGAATTATAAACCAGCTGGAGAACAGATGGGTATTAGTGACATGATACTGTATTTGTTCCAGGCAGTTTCGTACGCAGATCTTCAGCTTCTGGTTTCTGTTACTACTGCTTTTTGCTTCCCTTAACTAAAAATATCTATATATGTGTTTGTGTATATATGTGTGTAATGCATACATGACAATACATGTGTATATACACACACACACACACCCCCCTTTCAACAGAGGCATTTGAGTAAGTGTAGTTCAGTATATTTCTTTGTAACCTCTAATGCTCTGAGGAAATCCTAATTACTTTGTGTGTGAGAAATGTGTATTTATGTGGCTATATTCCCCTTGTATTTCTTATTTACTTATCAAATGTTACTTCCCTTACAAGATTGATTTAGAGTAGTTCGTACAGATTTTTGGAGTGCTGCCAGGGTCATGTGCTCAGCAGAATGGAGGCTATTACTGCAAAAACAAAGCATCCTACTCCCGGTGAATTTTAAGTTTTAGGGATTGTGTATTTAATAAGCACATAGTATCTCAAGACTAGAATGTCTCGGCTGCTGAGCATGTATTTGAGTAAGGTGTTGGGAGATGGCTTTAAGGATAGGGGTTGCAGATGGTTTGATTGTACTGAAGTTTGTAGCAGTGCCTCTGTAATTGTGTTTACCTGATTCTAGGATGAAATTTCACATCAGTGCTCTTCTGTACTTTTCAACGTGAAAGATTGACATTATCCTTAAACCGAGGGCTCAAGTTTCATGCTAATTTTAGTCTTTGTTTTTTTTTTATTTTTTTTTTTTAAATGAAGTACCTGTATCCAGGAATGTAAGACCCAAAAGAAATGCCTTGGAGTTCTTGGAAGACTGCTTTCACTGCTGAATGTGTAATTTCTGCACTGCAATCTCTGATATTGGTGTGTTTAGTGAAGGAATGTTGTAAAACAGGGAATAATTTCATTTTATGTGGATTCTATTAAAAAAAAAGATGGTGTGTTATTTCAGCTGTGTCTGAAACTTGCAAATGGGCTGTTTCTTCAGCTTTAAGTATCAGCTGCTCCTTCTGGTGTCTGTAATGGAGCGGATGTCATAACTGCAGGATGTCTATCTGGTAACAGTTTGTTAGCTTTGGTATATGAGATCATTTGTTTGGCAGCTGGTACTAGTAATTCCTTTGGTCATAGCCCTGAAATGCTTGGTGAGATCCTACTCGCTAAGCAATATTTCACAGCATTTATTACCAGACTGGCAATGTTCCACCTTCTGAAAAAGGAAAGAAAGTGGTAGTGAGCTTTGAGTCTGCTTGCATGTCAGTTTGTTATATCTTTGTTAAAATGAAACACTCCCCAGTAAGTTCTTATAGCCTGATTGGCTTTCTCTCGAGCTTCTTGCAGCTTTGTGGACATCCACCCAGCAATAACGCTGCTGAGCACCCATGTACACCTTTGTACGTAGAAATACCTTTAAACATCTGGTTGCAGACTCTTGAAAAAGCATTTGAAAGAGAAATCATTATTTTATATGCCGTAGGAAGGGCGATGGAGCCAGGGGCCAGATCTGTGCATGGGGGCAGGGAAGGTTAAAGAGCAAGTCTAAGCCACGTACCTCTTCGCTGACAGCTGAAGGTGAGCCTTAAGGTGCAGTTTTATACCCCTGCTCTGGCATTAGCCTTGCCTCAGTAATGAGAGCGAGTTCTGCAGAAAGAGACGTATTACAGCCTTCACCAGGAAAACAACTTAGGGAGGAAGTGATTGGAAGTATGGTCTTTTGAGGTGGAAACCACACTTCCAGCCTGGGGCTGTTTTTAAGGAAAACAAACTAACCCCAAGTCCTCCGGCTTTTGAGCTTTGCAGGAACCAAGGCCATCCTCCTCCTTAAGCTGTTTGTATTTCCCGTCTCCTACGCACTCCTGTCACTGAACAACCTCTTGGTTTCCTCTAGCTTTGCTCTGAGGTTCACTCTTCTCTCTTAAAGTTGTGAGAAGACACACCCTTCTTTTTTTTTTTTTCTTCTTTTTTTGCCGTAGATGACTAAAAAACTCTGTGGAAGTGCATAAGCTACTGATGTTCTGAGAGGGATGGGTGTGCCTTGATTATTTAATTTCATTCCATAAAGAGATGCACTCTTGCCTGACTGATCAAATTGGTTTTGTCAATGGGTTATCTTGTTTATGACTTAAAAGTAATTTATCCATCTGGCATAACCGGCCATTTGTGTATTTCCTACACACCTGACTCTTAAACTGATGCTTGATTCTTGGAGTACTTCTGCTGTTTACGTGACCAAAACTGCATAGGTGAGTACTGTGAAAGTGATTTGGGGAATAGTAGCGACAGAAAGCTTTGGAGCTACCTTTCCTTGTTGGTAGCACAACATAAAGTAGAATACAGGACAATCTAAAGCAATAGTGCTAATAGTGTACGGGAGTACTTGTTTGTTGATGTAAACAGCTTGATGTGAGTGAGAAAATAGAGCTGTTTGGGGCTGAAAAATGTGGACATTCATTCATAAAAGCTGAATTAATAGAGAAACTTTTTAAAAGCTGATACAGAGCTTTTATTGCCAGGAGAGGTTGACTTCATGTAAACTTATGTAGACTTCATAACTTTTGTTGTGTAAACTTAGTTGAAGTAGCAGAATAACTTTATTAAAACTTGAAAGGAAGATGAAAGAAGTTTGACAAAAATGTTGTAATCTTCTGTCATCATATCGTCCCCCTTTGCCATTGTGAGATGTAGGTGTTCCAGTGCATGATCATGGCCTTTAGCTGTAGCTTTGGTCTGGGCAGTAACAGCAGACCGAAAGCCCAGAGAGAGGAGATGTGACAAAATAGCTGGGATCAGAAAATGGAGTAATTGTTTTCATAAATGCAATTTATTTCTTATTATGGCATTTCAGTAATGTTGAAGTTGTTGAGGACTTCTTTTGCAAAGAGAATCCTTTGGATTCATACCGACTATGTGTGCTACAAACCTTGGTGACATACCTGTTCCTTTAGGTATGCCTTCTGATGCTAACAATCGCGTGCCTTCATCTGTAATGTACTTCATCTTAGTGATGTTCAGGGATGGCTTCCGAAGAGAAGACTTGGTTTTAGAGCTGTGTGTTGTGTTTTGTATTTGTCAACAGTTATTTCTACTAAGTACACCCTTGATTAAGAGCACACTGTTGTCTTGCATGCTCCTTCAACAAAGTGATGTGAGAAGAACGTTCTTACACTACCCTAATTATCGGTGTTTGCCATGTGAAGGTTTCCAGGGGTACACTTGTTAGGCAAAAGATGAGGAATGCAGTTCTGTAGGATGGTGGTTAACAGGCTTGCTAGAGAGAATAAGCAAGAAAAGGTGGACTTTGAATTGGGTACTTCTTGTGTGAAGACAGCAAACGTGTCTGTCTGCACCTTTGCAACGCAGTTGCTGCGACGGCGTCAGCTGCCTGCTGGTCTGACGAACAGGCTCGGACGGGGTTACTCACCTTTGCCTGTCACGGATCGGCTCCTCTGTGCGTGCTCTGCCGCCGCTTCTTAATTTTCAGGCTCAGGTTCTTCTCTATTCTGCTTTTTCCTTGCCTTAACAGTGCTTGCTGCCTTCCTTGCCTCACTCCATTTGCCCTATTTGTATGTGTTTGTCACTCAAATACGGTAGCAATGTCGTATTTTTATACGCAAGATTGAGGTCACAAGACAAGCTCCTGTGCAGGCTGCAAGGCAAAGCGTTCTTCTGAGGCACCAAGAGGACTAGCTTTGGAGTTTCAGCAGTAGTGCCTGTGCTTTCCCCTCTACAATTAGGGCAAGTATGGATGTTTTTACATGACCAACAGCCAAAATACCTGTTTTGTAAGTCAGCCTGCTTCTTGAATATTGGTGAGATTCTTAGAATTGTACTGATAAATGGGCATGAGGGCTTGACATCACTCTTGCTGCTGTTAAAACTGACTCATGATTTTCCTTCCATAGGCTGTGCTGAAGTGAAACTGGAGCTGTGTGCGATGTAATTACTGAATCGGTACAGAGCTTTCTCTGCATCACCTCGGTGCAATACACACTTCAACTTTTCTCCTCCAAGGTGTTCAGTGGAGTTTCACGTGTGCTAATGAAATTAGCTGTCTTAAATAAACAATCTGACAATATTTACTTTTCTATTGGAGAGGTGCTAACAGGCTGAATTTGGTCTTAGCACTTTCAGATTAGAAATTGGAACACTTTAGTAATTTGTATTTTATAATGAAGTCGGAAAGTTTCTTACAATAATAACTCTTAGCTTTTATTGTCATTAAGTTTACTGACCTTTATGAAAGAAAACAGTGGCTTGAATGAACTTGGCGCTCTGGATTTCTGTGTAGAGTCTTTGCACTGAATTCTAAGTCTGGTTATTATCTGACACCTGAAATTGCTCAACTTTTGGGGCTGGGTATGTGAATGCGCAGCCTCAGGGGAACAGAAAATCTGAGCAGAGTATATTAGATGGTGTTTTCGAAGGAAAGTCCAGAGAGAATGATCTGCAGACTGTTGAATACATAGTTCTAAGCAGGTTATTCTTAAATTGTTTTTCTTTCACTGAATGTGGATCACTTTACAGAATTTAATATAATGTTGTCATGTTAAAGCCCTCTGTGGTCTGGAAAAAACAGTTATGGAAATTTTTTAAAATCTGCAACTCAAAGGAATTAGCTTATGTTCAGACAAATTTTTGTGTCTTCTGTTTTTCTGTGTGGGCACATGAGCTTGTCCAACCATTACTGACCAGTTGAGTGCTCGTATCTGTCATCTTTCCTTGCCTTTCTTTTCACGTTCCCACAAAATGACCTTCTAAAATCTTCACATTTAACACTCTGCTCTGCAGCTTGTGCTTTAAAATGGATTGTGGTTTTTAAGACAAACCCTAAGAGCTAGGAATTGGTATCCACTTCAGTTCACTTGGCAGACAACTGTAGTGACATCCATCTGAGCTCTTACTTGATCTTGGCTTTTAGCCTGGAGGAAGGTTGCTCTCGCATGGTAGCCAGTTGAAACAGCTTCAGGAGTGCCAACCTCTGCCCTACCAACTGTTAAAAGAGTTTCTAAATCATATCAAGTTAAAGAGTTGGAAAAATTAGCCCTGATGATAAAAATACTTATGACATCTGGCTGCGGATATACAGCATGCTTTCTAAGCGCTAAAACGATTTCAGAGATGATTCCAAGTTCTAGAGTGGGTGAGTAACACCTAATGACTTCAGTACTTTGGAGACTCGAGGATATAAGTCAGTCATCCACTGTGAACTAGGTCAGAGTACAGTTTAGTTCAGAAACCATTCAGGTACTAAACTTCTTGTGTTCAGAAGTTTCTATGTGCAATCTTACAGACAGGAGTATGTTTGAGTGCTTTTCAATGAAACTAGGAAAATAATGTGTGTTTAAAAACTAGCCTTTTCTGTTTGTCACTTTATGGTGGCATTTGGTAACTGTGAAATGCCTGTGTATAGCTGGACTGGATAATGGGTCCAGGGGTAGGAGAGGAAAATGAGAACAGAACATTGGATTTAGTAGTGGACATGGGTTTTTTGAAACAATCGGTCAGCTCGGTGAACCTCTGTACTTATTGATACTACATCTGCTTAATTTCTTTGTTTTTAAGCGAAAAACACCTAGACGGAATGTCAAAGATTACTTGAACCTCTGAATTAAACTTTGTTTACTGTTTAAAGAATTAATATTATATTTGTATTGAAATGCAGTGTTGGCATGTGAACTAGAAATCCGATTGAAGCAGTGGCTTATCGTTTGCATTACTGAAGCACTAAAAGTTGGCTAGAGTATAGACTTCATTAAAGTTGTATCCTTGGGCAGGTTTTGACTAGAAAAGAAAGTGAGACTTCTGTTTGGTTTTGAATGAAGTTGTCCTGAATCTGTAATTAAGAAGGCTCCTAGGGAGTCTGCTCTGGTAGACTTCATCTCAGGAGAAAGTCAGGTCCACTGTGAAGGACTTTCTTATACAGTGTTTTCCTGGGGAACACTGAAGGAGCTTGACTAATTCTTCTTACCTTCTCACAAGCAGAAAGATTTCTAATTTGTCTAAATAGATAATTGCTACATAAGCTTGCTGAATGAAATTTTAGTTTGTTTCTGTCATTGAATCTTCAACGTGTGATGCATTTTCCTATTGCATGACAAGGTTGCAACTGGCTCTCTTTCTGTGATTTTTATTTTTCTTTTGTTCAGATAGTTCACAATTGACAAACTGCTACTTGGCAGACAAATATTAGCATGTTACTGGGTATGGGCGACTAATTATGTATGAACCTGGCTGTATAAACTTTTAAGTCTAATATAATACCAGTATTTCTGAGAAAATGTTTAGTATCCTGTGTGAGTAGTTTGAGCGGTTGGCCTGCTTTAGGAGGAGGCTATTTCATAACTTAATGACTATTTATACATTCAAAGTCCTATGCAATTGGTGGTAAACAGAACGTAACTCTCTTGCAAAGTATCTTGCAGGAGGGTTAGGTTTGCCCATGCCAATCAACTGCAGGACTGTGGTTGGTTTGGTTGGTTTTGTGTGTAGTGTTTTTCATTGAGAAGGTATTACAGTACGGGTGATTTAATTACCCTAATCTTCTGTACAGGGTCCTAGGATGTGGCTCCTCCTTCCCTTTCCAGAGAAACTTGAAAATAAATGTATGTAAGCCTTCAAGATTCAGTGCTAGTTACTGGAAAGTTACTTTCCACGCTGTCTACAAGAGAGGGTTAAAGAAAGTGTTTTGGATGGAGTAGACAAATTATCATAATAACAAGAGAAGCAAAACATATTTTTGGCTATAACTAGTGAAAAATGCCAGAGCTGACGTTATATCCGTCCGTGTTATCACTTCATTCAATCTAAGTCAGGATTTCCTGGCATTCATCTAGACAGAGGCGATGGACTTTGCTGTTCATGCTATAGCAACTTTTGGGTGATCAAGCATGGCTTATTGTGTATGTGTTCTTTCCCATATCCTTGCCAGCTGGGTAAATCGGTAAATTTTCATGAATATTCCACATACTTAGTTTTGTTTCATTCGCTTCCTGATTATTGCAGACCAACTTTTCAGTTACAATCTCTATTTTAGAAGAATCAAAAACTGTCTTGCTCTTACAACAGTTTAACATAACCATTTACAGAGGGCTCACCAATATTATGTTAGCTGATCAAAAAACCTGGGCTGCTTCAACTCTCAGCACTGCCAGAGAGCCACATCTGATATCTTTGATTTCATGTGTTAGGAGTTTGGGAGGATGCACCTAGAACCAGGTAACTTTAAAAATTAATTTAGTGAAATCACGCTGCTGAAGAGGCACTGTTGGGTTAGTTGCAAGTGACCCCTTCTGTAGCAATTTCCCTTGGAAGAAAGGCATGGGGTACCTGGGTAGCGCTTGGCTCTACCCGTGCTTGAGAGTGTTCTCTCGTGTGGTGGGAGTGCGTCTTCAGAACAAAGACAAGGAGGGCATCTGCGATGCTTTCTGCACCCCTGGAGAGAGTACCCTAAACTGATTTGGCTGTAAAGTTTGAGAGAAAATGCCATGTCCTCTGAAGTTTACAAAGCCCTCTTGTGAACAAGCCTTTTCCTAGCGAGAGTGGAGGATATTTGTAAAAAAAATTGTTTCTGTTAATATGTCGGTGGTTTTAGTTACTTTTGAGTGAAGGTGTTTGTGTGTGTTTTAGTAAAAGGAGTATTTTTCAGCTAAATAGAAAAAATTGGGAGGGGGATGTTGAACATCAAACATTGTTGTTCATATCTCTGTATCAGTTGGCATTAGTATGTATTTACTTATGTCTAATAAAGAATATTGTTTCTGAGTCGTTTTTTTTATATATTCTAAAGCTAGTCTTTTGAACAGAGGCTTGAAAGCTGCATATGGACTTTTTCTTACTTAAAAGAAAAAAACCAGGGCTTTACAGAAGAGGGAGAAGGAAGAGGAAGGAGCAGGCGACCAAACCCTTGCCTGAGGATGCCGTCCCTAAGGTGTGGTGGTGATGTCTGTGCTGGCCTCCTCGTTTGCATAGGAGATATTAAAGTCTGAGATCTGTCAGCGCTTTCATACAGCGTTGAAACGCAACAAGAGCTGCTACGATGTTATAAATACCAGGTTCTGCCTTGCGTTATTGCTTATAAATTCTCCTTCAGATGTGCAATGTGTAGTTCTTCCTTCTCTTCAAGAGAAGGTGGGGAAAGGCAGTAAAGCTGGTAGGATAAGAGATTTCTATTCATCTCGTTTTCTGGCAGAGGCAGTTCTCAGACGTGCCTTGGCAGTGTCTGTGTTTAGTAGCTGTGTTCCTGGCCGCTGGCCCAGTCACATGGTGCCGCTGGAACAAGTGACATGGGAGTGATGCGTTAGGCGAGACCCGGGGCAGCATGCCGGAGGAGGTGGGGTGGCCATGCCGGCCGGGTGGCCTGAGCGCCGGCGATCGGCGGAGATGCCGGACTGAGCCCCGCTTGCTCCCGTCCGACTGCTGCCGTTTGGCTCAACCTGTTTGGCTCCAGTGAAAGATGGAAGTTGGCTACTGGAGGTGCCTTTAAAAAGATAAACAGGGAGGGGGGGGG
>NW_009625939.1:55493-57118 GCF_000690535.1 Cariama cristata | reverse complement strand
GGGGAAACCCAAACCAAACAAACCCTGAAGAGTGTTAAATTAGCAAGTAAACCTTCAGTTCTTAGAAGTGATAAAGGTTATTACTATGAAAAAACTACTGCAAAATATTGGACTTAATTTAGATCAGCTGAGCTCTCCTAGCTGTTAGAAGCTATGGAGAACCTCCTCTCTCCTGAGGAAAGGACTAGGTGATCGATCTAGGATGCTAACCTTATTGCATACTTCACCTTTCTTTGTTTAAAGTCCTAGTTTAACGAAAATAAACATCTCTTCTTCATGGTAAAACACAAATATATGCACTTTTTCGTGCAATTACAAGTCTTAAGCTCTTTGTTAATGAGGAATTCTGTTTCTGGGGCTAGCAACTGAGAGCGCTGTCTCTTGTGCTCTTTATGGTACTACTGCAAACACATTGTTCTTGTTGGTGGGTTTTTTTTTATGGTGGTGGTTTTTTGTGTTTTAAATTATCACTGAGACACTGTATGAAACCTGGCTCCCAAACTTCTGACTTGTAGGTAAGCCAATGAACAGTGAATCCAAACTTAGAGAAGTTGGCTGAGTCGTGAAACGCTGGTTTAATAGGCTGTTCTTGATGTTTGGGGAAAGCTGATGTGTGCAATTTATGGTGCCTTTAACTTGTATAGATCTGTTTGTTAGCCTCTATCAGGTGTGTGGGGGAGTTTTGTCGTCATTTTTTGTGCATGCGTGTGATGGCATTGCTTTCTAGCAACAGAGATGACGAAAAATGCTTCCAACCTTGCAAAAATCTAGTATATTCTCCTTCCTTAGGCAGGGGGTCTGTGGCATTCTAATTTTTCAGTAAACAAATATATCCAATGTTGGCTTCCTTTTCATATAGTAACATATAGAATTATACTAAAAAAAGAGTAACCTTTCTGCACAGTGATGTTCAGATATTGAGAACTTTATCTTTCTCCACCAGATCTCTTTCTACAGGAAAATCTAAACTCGGAGAGAAGTGCTGCAAATAACATGTTTCTTCACTTGTTGCGTGACTAATCTGCAATGTATCCCGGCTAACTTGTGTGAAACTAGTCACTATGTATCATGCTTGAACAAGGCGGTTCATCTGAGGTTAATAGTGCTTTGCCATATTAGGACAACTTTAAATCATTATGGCAAAAGAATGTCGTGTGGCATCAGCACAACTCTTCCATATCCAAGGTTTTAAAAAGAGGAGGAGCAATGCAGGGTAAATACTTCAAACTGGAAGAGGGAAGGGAACCTACATCTACGTAAGCTATTCAACAGACTAAAAGAGGGAAACTTATTATTAAGCAATCCAGAATAAATTCCACTTCACCTTTAAACATGTGTTTTGGCACTCATCCTGAATGTCTGGGTCATCGGCATTTTTTTGTGTGTCAATTTTGCTAAGTGTATGTTTTGTAAAAACAAATGCTCACTGAAACAGCAGGTATGATTCAAACTTTCTGTTTTCCTATGCTTCTCTAGCCTGCTCCTAAAAGCTGTTTGGAAAATAAAACCTTACACAGGGCTTTGCAAACACTCTGTTAGATTTGAAAACAGTGCTTAAGTTTTAGTGGACAGCTGTAACTTACACAGAAAATTATTCTTAATTAGATAACTCCATCATAGATATT
>NW_009625939.1:37903-55462 GCF_000690535.1 Cariama cristata | reverse complement strand
CTTTCCCTCACCCCAAATTTTCTTGCTAAAGTATTACCTTGAGTTGAAATTACTTGGGCAATTGTCTCGCCGTGGAGCTGAAGGACAGGAAATGATCTCCGAACAGAGCAGGTGATGCTGTCACATAGCCTAGAAAAAGAGTGATTAAACTGCTTCCCAGAGGATTATACCTGGAGAGCAGGACACTTTCTTCCCTTTTCTGTATTATATACCCCTTGGACTCAGGGTGTTTTCCATGTGTGGGTTTGCATTTTTGTTGTTGTCGTTCAGAAACTGTTCTGTGGATTTTTGGTGGTAATTCCCCAGGTGTTTTGGGATTTATAGTATTCTACAGATGACCTCATCTACAGATGAGGTAGTGTTGTGAAGCACGTCTGTTTAATGAGCTTACAGGAGTTCCTAGTTGTAGTGTCCGACGTGAATCCGATATTGTGGGCATTTAACTGAATATTTCAGAATTTTGTTTTGATTTTTGTTCAGGGAGAAGATAGAACAGAAGTGAAGGCTATCAATTGCTGATCTTAGAGTAAGTGTAGGAACTTGGCCGTCGGGTAGTCCTCCTCAAGGAGGTGCGGGCTAGGAATGCCCTCTCTTAGAGCATTTGAACGACTTGAGAGCAGGCCAAACCTTTTCACTTGTTTCCTTCATTTGGAAAGGAGTGATCTAGTACTTGTTGCTACCCTGGGAATTGAAACTGAGCTTTTTTTTTATTATTGCTATAGGCTTCCCTCTGCAACTGAGCAAGTTGTTCAGCCTAACCTTGCTCTAGTTTTCCGCTTGACTTTTGTCCAGCGTTTAGAGGTTGGGGTTTACTGAGATTACAAAATCCTTTTAAGAAGGGTGCTGTGTTATTTAACAGGTAGCACGTAGCACTAGGTTTTGAAATCTTGTTGTGTTTTCTGACTCTACTGCTGTATTTCTGGGTGACCATTAGGAAAGTTATTTTCCCTCTTTAATCTGGAAGGGAAATAGCACTATGGCTGTCATCTTATAAAATGTCTAAAAGTTTACTGATGGGAGGGAAAGGTGTGTAAGATGTGAATTATGAGCAGACATATATGGATAAGTTTTCTGAGAGGAATGGGGAAGAGGACTTTGTTCTGCAGTTGAATTACCTGAGCCTGAACAAAACATCAGGTTCCTTTGTTCTGTTAAAAAACTTAATTTTTTTTTTGGTCATAAGTATTTTATTAGATATTTTTGTCATCGGTACTGCCACTAAATTGTTTCAATAGGCACATGACTATAAAGTCTCATCAACCCATTTGAAGTCTGTGACAAACTTTTTTTGGTGGTTGTTTTCCCTTCAACTTTTTTTAAAAAAGCTTTTCAAAATAATAGTTTCAGATTCTTGGCCAAGTGTAAGTAATATTTGTCCTTAAAAGTAAAAGCATTACATTGCAGAATATCTGGTGTGTTTCTTGGCGTTGGTCATTTTCTTTAATTGATAACCATATGGCAATGATGACAGATTCTTATTTGCTCCTGAGGTGTATGGGGTTGCTAGGGGTTGTCAGATGACACTTGCTCACATGAGAGCCATTAACAGGGTGTTGTAGCCAGAGTTAGAACAACCTTGCAACTAAGGGCGAGTCACTGCAAAAGCAACTATGCTTTTTTTTTTTTAAGAGGCCATATGGTTCAGTCTTGTGACTACATAATTGCCAGCTACCTAAATCACATACCAGGAAACAAACATAGTTAAAGTCAATATTAGCTGTTGTATCTGCTACAGCTTTGCACCAGGCTTGGTAGGGAAAACTCTAACAGCAGCAAGAGCAAGTCTACGATGGCTCCTGAAACTTGAAAGTCGTATCAGCTCCTCTGTCTGGAATAATTGCAGCAGTGCATTAGCTACAGCTATCTTTCTCCATTAATGGCTTATAGAATATATGAAGATCTCTTTGCCTTTTTTTCCCCTAACAGGAAATTCAGCAGACCGTGTTCCTGTATAGGGAAGAATGCTGATGATAAATTACTATCGTTAATGGTTGATCTATAGTAAAGAAATCTGCTTGAGGCTGTATTTCTTCAGAGGGTATTTAGTTTCTTTGAGGGAGCTTTACAAGAGGATTTTTAGCAAAAGAAAATGTGTGGGGGTACACCAAAAGCTACAAATGGCACAGGGGGACAAATAGAAAGAGCAAGAAACAACGACGATGTACCGCTTGGAAATAATCCCTCTTGTACCAAATTGGATGAAGGGATTAGAAAATCTTTGAGAGAACAAAGTGTCAGCTGTGTGAGCAAAGTGACTAAACTCCTGCAAAACAGGTATGCGTCTAACTTTTTGATATATATGATTTTTGACAGAGAATGGACATTTTTAGTTCATATTAGATTTATAACCATGTGCCTGAAAGGCTATTTTAGAAATAATTGGAAAGGTTCTGTCAGAAGCTTATTCTTGCTGATGATGGCGAGTGATAATCCAGAAAGTCTTCTCTGTTGTTTGAAACTGAATCTACATTCTTGACTCTGATGTGTAAGATTTATGTATATGCAAACTCAGGCATGAAGAATAATTGCCTTTCTTTTCAGTTAAGGTTAAATAGTCTTACCTTCTCTTTCTAGCTTTCTAATTAGTTTCCCCTCTTCTATTTTTTTTTTTTTGCCACCTCCTTTGTTAGTGGGTCAAGTAGTAACAGTGTGCAGAGCAGACAGGAGAGAATGCTCTGAAGTGGGGGCAGAATGGAGAGGGGAACTCTCTACTTTACTTGTACATGACCTCTAGATCAAGCCTTACATCAAAGTAATCTGGAGTATGAATAGTATTTCTCTGACTTCTTTGGGGTGACTTTTTCAGATGTGTGCCAGCATGTCTCCAGTGTCTGAGTCTCTACTGCTATGTAACCGTGTTGAAAATACAGTTCAGGGCAGCTTTTTCCAAATTCTGACACCCGAGGGTGTTAGAATGAATATTCTACATTCAAGATTGCTGATCTAAGAAGCAGGAAAATATAGATATATAGGTATACAGATATGTTTCAGCCTTTCTATTTCTCTAGCCTATAGATGTTGCACTGAAGTAGTGAGTGGTTAGTCACTTTTAAAAACATTTTAAAGTCAGCTGAAGTAGGTTTTGAATATAAATTAGTAGGTCACTCATCAGTTATTGCATGCATGCTGATTATCGTAAAGGTGAACCAAAAGCTTTCTCTGTAGAGATCAGGGTTTGGAGATCTGTATTAACTGAAAATATTGATTCAGCGCAGAATGGGGCAAACTTTTTGTGACTCTTTTTCCAGAAACAAAAAAATCTGTTTTCCCCAAGTAAGACAGATGTCCATGCCTCCATGTCTCATATCTGTAGTGGAAGAAATGTTGAATAAGCCAAAGGAAAGTAGCTTATATGCCTATTTAAGAGAAAATAAAGCACACTTAAGCTTAATACAGAATCTGAGCAGAAAACTTGCCAGGATATCTGTAAGCTGTTACAAACTTGTGACTTTCTTTCGGAAAAAAAAAAAAATTATCTGTAGTGGTTTAGTTTCTTTAGTAGACCTGGTTTTCCTATTGTGTGAACGTAGACAGCTGGATTTTATTTATTTATTTTGACTTGAAGATGATGTTTGTTAGTTCTAGCATCTTCTACATGCAGGGAAGATCCCCTCTGAAGGTGAGGCTAGATAAGCTGAGCTGTTCAAACAGACTGCTGATGCTGAAGGGAGTAATCACATTGCCTCTTCTTCCTTTGCTTTCGGCATCATGCTCTTGTCCTTTTTCACCTTGTGCTGTCCTTGGCCTTTCCAATCCTCCTGGAACTGGCTCCCCTTAGGGAGTCGGTTCAGCTCACTACGCAGGCAGAAAACTGACAGGGGAACATTCTAACTAGCGTCAGTACTTATTTGGAAGGTATAGGGAATCTTTTCTTTGGGCCCTTTCCTAAAGGTATCTAGCTCCATGGATGAAGTGAGTTGGTAGAACTCATGCTGCCACCAAGAGGTGGAGGTTCCATTGCCTTCTTCCTTCCTTTTCCCGGCTGTGTTTCTGATCTGTTTCATGTGCTGGGTCTGCAGAGGATTCGATCAGTTTACAGAAGGGTCCAGCAATTACCAGAGCAGACATGTAATGGGAAGGGTCATAGAGTTATAGAAAAGGGAGAAAGTTTATGTGGGGCTTTTATTTTTGTGGTCAAGTAAGAAAACATTAGGTTCTGTCAAGTAGCCACATTTAACCTGAAATATGAACATCTACACAAGCTCGTATTACTTTAATGCAGCTGATTTTTAAGAATGTGAAGGACCTGGCTTAATGCATTGGTTTTAAGGCAAAGTAAAGCATTTCAGTTAGCTGTGAGTCCCTTCACTTCCTTACCTTTCTAGGGTGTAATGTTATCAGAAGCCTGTTTTGTCATTTTGCAGTACATTGACACTCAGATGGCTGAAAAAAAACCCGACTATGACTTTATTAATTTTATTTGTAACATTTGTTTTATAAGTCACTTAGCAATATGTATTCCTTCAGCACAGATCTTTTATCGTTCTCTTTATTAAGTAATCTTTAAACAGGAATTGAACATGTAAGATCTTTCCTAATATAAGCAGAATGAGAAAATATTTATATAAACAGGGCTAAGGAAAATGATACTTCAGTTAGTCTTTAGCTAAACTTATTTTTGAAGGCTTTTTTAAGCTGACTGAAAGAAGCAACAGTTGTTATCCAAAAGGAGTGATGGTAGCACCTTTATTCTTGCTCAACATTCATATCAAGTTTACACTGGGGACTATGTAGCTTTGTTATCAGAAGTAACACGTTCAGCAGTAGGTACATATGCAAAACTACTCATAACTTTGTCATAGCTTCCTTCAATGCTTACGTATGGTTGGGTAAGCTGTTTTAGATGGAAACAGAGAAAAAGGAAACAATCAGCAGTGTGCCAGTTTAGATTTCACCAAATGAGTGTAAGGAAAACTACTGTCTCGAGGCATGAAGTAGGAGAGTATCGTAAGTGGTGATGAAGAGCTAAAAGGGCACTTCTAATATGAATAAACATTGATATTTGTTATAATTGGATGTGGAGTAGACTGTTAGAATCTCATAATGTGGTGCAGCTGGAAAATAAGGGCCTTTTTGTAAGTGTTGAGGGTTTGCTTTCTAGTCCAAAAGTGGAAGAATTAATAATTTTGTTACAGAATTGTCAGCGAAAAATAGAAAATTCAATCTAATAATGCGCAAGTTCTGGTGGAAGCTTTTCACATAACAATTTCAGAATCTTCTTTTTCCCCATCCTGCCTATCTCCCACAAATGCATCATGAGGAATTTTTTTTTGTTGCCTTAAAGTTAACATTAGTTCATATTATGGCCTTGGAGGGAGAGGGGCGAGAGTGTTGTCTCCTTCGCTGTTTATTTTTGGAGGATAGACATGTATATCCCTTGATCAAACTTGATGGGTGAAGTTGATTAGCGAATTAACGAATAATTGGACAAGGTGAACCTGTATGCGTATAGGTTGCCTGTGAGCACAGGAGCCTTTTTTCCTTAGGAAAAAACAGGCTAAAATATTTCTGTTGCCTATTTCAGTTATTTTGGTCTTACTTTTTAGAAACAGCTGATGGAAAAGTTTTTTCTTCTTAGTTAAACCTTTAAGCTGTTACTTTCTAACATCTAAAGGAATATTAAGCTATACAGTGCAAAGTGTGGAGGGGTTTTTTTATGAAGTGATACTTTGTGCAAGAGAATCTTTCTTCTTCACGTAGTTTTTGAAAAAGATAAAAGCAGCCCATGCCTCTCAGCATTGCTAAATAAGCAAGAACCTGATACAGAAATGAGTAATGGTTTGGGGTTTTGGTTTTTAGGCATGTGAAAACAGAGCTGACCAATGAGTTTGAGTACTGTTTGTGTTCTTCAACACTCTGCTTTTAGGAGATAATTGAATACTCCTGCCATCCCTGTTCTGGGGGCTGTATGTTATATATGCCGGTTTAAACAATAAGGGGTGGAAGTACTGTAAGCGGTCCACTCATCAGCTTTTGTGATGGGGAAAACCATCCCAGTCATCTGACTAGTCTTGGGCCTGGTGCTAGAATCCACGTGGAGGTAATGAGACGATGGGTTTCTATGCCTGTGGAACTTGCCTGTAGATATGCTTGATCTGTCAAATGAGGTTTTAGTAGGATGGATCTCTCCTGTAATGGGTAGGACTGCTGCAGGAACTGCATCTGTGTTCTGGGTAATTCAAAGACTTCATGAAAAGCTAAGTTTGGTCTTTGGTTAAAACTGTAAGAAGCATAATCAGAAGTTACTTCCCTAGATTTGGTCTATTAGTCACATAAAGCTCTACATGATTGTAAAAGACTAAGAAGTTACATAAAATCTGTGGAGTACTACAGTTTGTTTGAAGTTCTGAAAGATTGCAGCAGTCTTTAATTCTAGATTCTGCATGGAAAAGGCACCTCAACAGGCTGTTAAATTGGCTTCTACTTCAGCATTTGTTGTAAAACTCAGTTCACATCTTATACAGAAGTTGGCACTGCACGAACGACATGAAGTTTGCTTTAGTACAGAAGGTAGGAGTTCACCTGTTCATAAGGAAACCTAAATTCATGCGATGCAAGTATTGAGTACGCTTTCAGCATCAGTGGGCAGATGCAGGGCAGGATTGACCCGATCTGTGTCCAGAATAAATCTTTTTCATTTTAGATTTGCAGTCCTGTGGTCTGAACTACAGATCCTGTTGTGCCAGTCCTGGAGATAAATAAGGCTTTCCTCTTGCATGCAATTTAAATTAAGGATATAGAGATGTACCTTTTCTTTGCTGTTTAAAAGGAGGGAAGACCTGTGGACGTTTTAAGAAAGCAGCGTAGTTACCTCAGATATTGTCTGTTGCAGAAAGCGTGTAAGTAATTAGGTAGCTGTGTAACTGAAGAGGTGTCAGAGTATCTGGTACTGAAGAGCATCAGGTTCATGTGGCAGACTAGAATGAAGTTGATTGATGGCTCTGACTTCTCTTGCGTTCCGTATAACTGGATTTGTTAATAGCATTGCACAGGCAGTGGGCTGAGAAGCTAGCAACAGACTTTTAAAACAGATGGTGTAGTTGCAGCTCTCTGTATATGTGAGGTGTGTAGGATCTTTGTTGGGCAACTATCAATAATGGTATCAGGTCTGATCTCATGCAGGTTAACTTAATGCTGTCACTCCCTTTGAAAGGGAAGACTTGAAAAGAAATCTGCCTAGCACTCCTGGCATTTTTGGAGGCAACATATTACAAACACATCAACAGGTTTCCTCACTGTTGATGACAAACAGCCTTTAGCATCGTTCCACGATCTGGCTTTGATGTGTACTGGACCATTGTATATTATGTACCTAGGGTATACTTGTATCAGAGTACCTTTCAGTGGAGATGGGTGTCTGGCTTATCCTGGTCCAAGGTATTTAAAAAATAGAATAAAACCTTTGAGACTGAGGTCTTTCAGCTTTGAAAAAGATGCCTATTTAGGCTTATTCTTTCTAGCTACATAGAAAGAGCAGTTGATCTCTGAAATGCAAGATGAAGCACAAAGAAGAAATTAAGCTGGCTTTACTTATAATGATTTTAAATTTGCCAGTCTCTGAGTGTGCTCCTAAAGCAGTTGCCCATGGTTACCTTACTGACTCTAGCAGGAGTTGCTGGTGTTTACCTCAGTATTGATTTATGGCTGTTAACAGATCATGGAATAAAAGTAGTAACTTCAGAAATTCTTGTGTCTCGGCTATATAGAGTTTTTGTGCTCTTCCCTCAATTCTCTACCTTCCTTCTCTGTAGGGCATAGTTTGGGAAAATTCCTAAATGAAACATCCTTTTGGGTGGGAGATCAGTGTGGCCTTGACTGAAGTCTGTTATGCAATTTGTTAAACCAACAACTATTAATAACAGTTGTACTCTTACCCCCTAGATGTGGTCTCTCCAGGTCAGGGATGAGGCAATATGACTGAGCACCAGTGCTGTGCTTTATTCAGTAGTAGGTTTTTTCCATTAATTCCAGCTTGTCAGTTCCATAACATGAAAAGCATTTTCTGTAGCTCAACCTGAGGCCAACCAAACCTCCATGCTCTGACATGCAGACCGACTCCTTTTGGAATTAGAAAATAACGTCTGTTGCCATTGCAGCCACGATCAGTTGTAGCAAGGTAGCGCAAGGAGGCAAATCGTGTGCCATGGTGTATCTCTGAGGAACGGGTAGATTCTGGCTTGAGAGAGTTGTTTTGCTTCAGGTTGAATCTCAGTGGTGTCTTGGTCTTATCTACTAAATGACTTTCATCATAGTCGGAGATCAAGTCTCAGTAACCCACGATTGCTCTGTAAACCCTGAAACATCTCAGAAAAGAAAGGGGGGAAACTAGTGGAACAACCTAAACCTTGTCTTTCAGTTACAAGAACTAAACTTTGGGAAAATCATAACTTACATTGACAAGAATAGGTCAAAAGGAATTGTGTTTGTGTTGTTTAGAGGAGAGAAGGATGAGGGAGAGGGTAAGCCTTGAGGTTGTGAGAGGCTGTGGTAAAGAGGATGGTAATCCGTTGTTCTTTATTGCCAGTGAGAGAATTGCACAAAATACTACACCTACTTTGCAATAAGGACGATCCAGACTATGTGTGAAGGAGGGAGTAAATTTAAGAGTAGTTAAGCCCTGGAGCAAATTGCTGAGACAAAGTTTTGTGTTCCATTTCTGGAAAATTTTGAAGAAAGGTTGGATGAAAATTGGTCTGGCTGTGCCTGGGCTTAGATGCTCCTTTGAGTTCCCCTTTGGTCAGAGTTCTGCGATTACAGCCTGATTCTTGTAAATGCCAAGTAAAAGATGTATTTGCCAAATACCTGTTTCTTCACTTAAATAAGCCTGCAAAGTAAGCATGCTATTTTAATGTCTTGTGTTTATAATCTGCAGCTGGTCCTCTTCAGAGTTTGACTTGAATGAAATCCGCCTGATAGTTTACCAAGACTGTGAGAGGAGAGGCAGACAGGTCTTATTTGATTCCAAAGCAGTCCGCAAAATTGATGAAGCTGTGGTTCAGGTATGAAATGCTCGTTTTGCTTTTGTCCTACTACTCTTTTGTTTCCCTTCCTAAAAGCAGGAGTTTTAATATGACAGTGTCAACTTCTTAATCTGACTTGTGATCTTTCACTTGATCTTGATTCTGTGGTAGCTGCAACAAGAGTGTGTTAGATTCCAAAAAGCCTATGAAGATGTATTTGATATTTATAATATAAATATGGTATTGAAACTTAACTTGTACCTGATTTGCTTTCAAACAAAGCAATCTATACCCCTTTAAACGGAGCATTTCCTTAGCTTTTTTTTAATGTCAACTGGGTTGCTTTTTGTTGTTAGCCCTGGTTGTGCAGTTCCATTGATGTCTAGCCTGTCTCTAAATGTGCTTGTCTTCCTTGGCATTAGTAAAGTTGTTGGCTTTATGTGAATTAAAACAATTCCACTTTGGCCAACCATGCCGTAATGTGTAAGACTGACAAATGGCAATATATGGCCATGTAAGTTTTGGTGACGCACATAGAAGCAAGAGTAGATGCTGTCAAGATGCAAATTCTTTGTGCTGCTCTCCAGGCACACAAATTGTGGAGTAATGCTGCCAGCAGATTTAGGTGATTTTAAGACAAGTAAAACAATAATATTTTCTGGTTTGTGGTGGTTTTGTGTGTTGTTTTTTTTTTTCTACTGACTCTATGTTTCTCTCCTACATTGAATTATTTCAATTTTTTGTTTGTTTTGAAGCCTTTGTTACAACCAGCAGCTTCAGCCAGTCAGACTAGCATGGTTTATTGTAGAATCACTAGCTATATACGAATAGCTGTGACGTGTAGAAATTACTTATGAAGATGCTTAAAAACCAGCAATCTCAGACACACTGCAAATATGCCATTGTGCTAAATGAGTAAGACTGAGCATCGTCAGCTGATGACTGATCATCTGCTTAAGAGGGTAAATGGGTCAGACTGGTCTGTTAATCTTTCTCCCCCCTTCCCAATCAAGGTCATTACTTTGTATCTTAAAGTTGGTTTAAAACACACAGCATGTGAGGAAGAAATGTATTTCTGGCTTCATTTAAATACTCAAATTATTCCACTTGCTTGAATACTTTAAACTAAAAGTTAACTACAAATGTCCTATGAGAAACTCTATGCAGCACTGACATAAAACAGATTATAACCTGGCTATTGTACAGGCTATAATCTGTTTTCTAGCCAGACACTAATCTAAATACCCTTTTAAAACAGCCAAAGCGCTTTGAATGGCGTGCAAACACAGATCTTAAAAGTGATTGTG
Organism: Cariama cristata; assembly: GCF_000690535.1. Taxonomy (NCBI): domain Eukaryota; kingdom Metazoa; phylum Chordata; class Aves; order Cariamiformes; family Cariamidae; genus Cariama; species Cariama cristata. The sequence continues at coordinate 45,195 of NW_009625939.1, read as the reverse complement.
AATGTTTGGTCGTTTGTTTGGTATGTTATCAAACAGCAAGCCGAAAACTTACTTAGTTTAAGGTGAAATTACAGAAGTTAGTCCTATTGAAACTAAAGTCAGGAAAGTGTGTGTGTGTGTGTGTGTACTGTCTATTTATCCATTTTTCCATTTTCCTGAAATACAGTAAAGCTTGTTCACATTGAATATTCAAATACATTGCTTGTCTCTATGCAATAAACTTACCTGGGGGAACTCGCAGGTCTGTATTCCGTTTAACTATATGTTTTTTTAATATACTGCATTTCTTTCCGTGTTCTTAATCTCCAATTCTTTCCGCAGATGGCCTCTATCAGACCACTTTTATTAGGCATTTTTTGTCAATAGCTCATTAAGCACGTGACTACTGACACTGGTGCATTTCTAAAGCACTAATGACAGTCACATTGGGATTAGATAAGCAATAGCACCTAAATACTATGCCAGGAAAAACTGCAAGTAGGACTGCAAATATAGGATGAAATGTTGAAGTCCAGGATATTACTTTTTTTAACATGCTAGTAGGCTTATTTTTAAATCAGTAAAGGAGCTGTTACTATCACTGTAGTTTAAACTCAACTTTTAAAAAAAATGACATATCTACTCCACTTTTCTTGGCTTGCTCTTCCTTTTCTTCTTTTTCTTCTGCATCTTTCCTTTTGCCCATTTCATCATCTTGTCATCATGACTTGAGTACTCTAAAACTTACTACAGTTACTACACTGTAGTATTCAAAGTGTTGATCTTAAAAATCAGTCTCGTGGAATATTAGATTCTACTTTTATTTCCATTTAATTTCCTGTTATGGTTCCTTTCTCATTTTGCTGAGCCTAAAATATGTGATGTAAATTTGGCTATGGCTGTTTTTTACTAGCATCTAGGTTATTACCATTTATTTTGCCTGCTTGCGTTTTTTTTTCTGTGAACTAGCTACATGTACTTCATGTCTTTAAAATAAGTCTGATCTCTGCCAATGCACATTCTCAATGAGGTAAACTGTGCTGGTACAAAATGAGACTTATAAAAATACTCTTAATTCCGGCATACATTGAATTGATGAGTGTTTACATTAATACACATTAAATATATGTTCATTAAGGGATTTTGAATTTCTTAAATATATAAAAAGGTGAAGAGTGTGAGATAAGCTAAGACTAAGTAGTTTTCATTGCTGCAAGGTTACAGTTTTGTTCCCTTCATATAAATAATTTCAAGGGCATGCGAGAAGTATGTTTGAAATCGTGTGGCTCTTTTAACTGACATCTAAAGGACATTCAAATTGGGGGCAGAGGGGTGCAGAAAGCAGCTGTTAAAGAAAAAAAACTCATTGGTTTTTGTGCAAGAAAACTGTATTTAGCGAATCCCAATGAATTAAATGCAGCTTGTTTTATGAAACATGTACAAATAGCGTTAATGTAATTGGTATCTTTCTGAGACTTCCTTTGCACCTTTCTGATCAGTTTTAAGACGTTAAAACATAGTGACTTCAGTAAACTTTGAATTAAACAATAATCTGGATTTAAGCATTCATTTGCTTCCTTTTTATTTTAACAAAACTCCTAACCTGGTAATTTTACCGAATGATACATTATTCACCCCTTGTTTTTGCTGGCTGTTCTTCTGTTTAAGAAATCTGTTCATCAGTTGGAGAGCAAAAGTTATATTCAATTTGATTAATTATGCAAATGATTACAGAAACTGGTTTGTAAGCAACCCGTAAACTGAGATTTTAATTTACGTAACTTTGGCAAATGTTACACAGAGCAATTCATAACAATTGGGAATGATCTTCCAGTGGAACTTCGACTAATTACTCTGACTATGTGTGATACTGTGAAAACTTATCTGACAATATGAATGTGAGAGTAGTTCTACGTTCTCTCTGATGCTGGCCTTTAAAAAAATATTTTAAAAGTGATACATATTTTTTGAACCAAATAAGAGTATCTTTAGTTTCTGTTGCTTACCTGTAGTTTAAGAAAAATCTTGCTGTGCTATATTTACAGATGGGATTTCTCGTGTGTGCTTTATTTGTTTTCATCATACTGCTCTGTTTTGACACAGAAAATGGCAGAGGATGCTTCTGTGAAGACTTCTGCCAAGAACTGCCAAGCAAGCAATGGGAACAACAATATTTCTTCCCATAGTCCCTCAATAAGCTGTATGCAAAATATCAAAGAACAGATACCGAAGTATCAGGTAATATTCATTACTTTTCTTGCATGTGTTAATATAGATTTCTTCAGTAAAATGGATAAACTTACATGTATATTACAAGTTAATCTGAACTTTGAGGTATCTAACCTATCTTTAAAGTGTTGTAGAGTAAGAACACAGGGGTGCATCTTAACCTTTTGGTCTATCTAGGTCTTGTCTTTGAAAGAGTTACAAAAGACATTTAATAGCATTATTGTTTGTGAAGGTCATAAAAAGCACTGTAGTGTTCTCTGGTCGTCTTTTGAAAGCTGTCTACCTGTGCTTCAGGTGAGTTCTGAAGAAGCTGTTGAATGTGGTATATTAAGAGTCCCTTTAGTCTGTCTTACTATAACATGAAATTTTTGAGAACACTATTTTTTTAGGTACTTTGGCTGTTTATCAGTAAAAGCATAAACATTTCATCTAGAAAAAATGCAATTTGAAGCATGTATAGATTAAGGTAGAAAAAACCCCTATATTTAACTAGAAGGTAGGGGATTTCCTTCAGAATTAACAGACTTCTCCATATTTGCTGTTGATGATCATCAGCCTTTGAAACCAAATAAGACATCGATCTGATTGTACTTCGAAACATAGTCTTCACAAGTTATTTTCCAATCAAAAATGTTTCCAAGAAGCTTTCTATAAGAGCAGAAAGAGTTTACTCATTTGAATAAAGAAGACAGTTTAATGCTTGGGGATCCAGACCACAGAATCTTAAGTCCTGTGAACACCTACAGGCTTCTTCAAACACTGTTATATGGAAATGTTGCTGGACACAGCTGTTTCTTTTGGAAATGCAGTAGATCTTTTTTCTTCTTTCTTGCCTTTGGAGGTCCCCTTGGAACAAGGGTAACAATGCCCATCTAGTAAGCAAATCAAAGTACATATTCCAGCTGTACTTGCTTGTACTTGCACTTGCACTCAGTGTGTGAGAACCACACAGGATCTTAGTCTGCATGGAAAAGTAGAACTTAATTTGTGTTCTCCATTCAAAATGTAGCGTAGTATGCCAAGTTATTATTGACTTTGCTCTTCCCATCTTCTTGTCTGTGTAGTACACCAGACCAGCCTCTGATGTCAATATGCTGGGAGAAATGATGTTTGGCTCAGTGGCAATGAGTTACAAAGGCTCCACCTTGAAAATTCACTATATACGGTGAGTGTCCTTTTCAGTGATGCGCTCTCTTGTCAGGCACTTGGAATTGATGACTCACTGAAATGACTGTTTATCCTTTCAGCTCTCCCCCACAGCTGATGATAAGTAAAGTCTTCTCAGCCAGGGTAGGAAGCTTCAGTGGAAGCAACAACAAGTAAGAGCATTTTTTTTTATTTTTGTCTTCCCCATCCCATGCAGTTGTCTTTTGTTCTTTCTCCTTTTGTAGTCATTCTGTCGCTGCTTCTAAGTTTGACTTAGCCTAAGTGGAAAAGTCTAGTAGAAAATCAGAAATGGTGACTGTGGAGAAGGATTCTCTTGATAGATGCCAGCCAGGCCACCCCAATTAAAAAAAAAAATAAAATCTCTCTGAGTTTCTGCTTCTTAATTTGTCCAGGGCATGCAATAAACTTCAGAGGTTAGGTGCTTTTGACAATCAGAGCCTCTCTTTCTCCTGCCAGAAGGGTGAAGAAGGGGTATATGTTGAGAAAGCTTTGTGTCCCTGTACCCGACTTCTGTTTCCTTCAACAATGACACAAGATACACTGTTTCTCACCTGTTCCCTTTTTGATTGTCCAAAAATGGGCAAACTGAATCCCAAATGTGATATACAGAAACTTAAAATAACTCAGAGGAAGCCTATATAGAAAATAAACATCTATTTCCTTACAGTTTTTAGAAAACCTACTAGTCCTTGAGTTTAATTGTAAAGTTAATCTTCAGCTTTCTTTTTTCCATAGTCAGCCTAATTCTCAAGCTGGTGTTAATGCCTATTGATCACATTCTTAAGAAACTTTTTTCCCTTTTGTAGCTTACAAGACAGCTTTGAATACATCAACCAAGATCCCAGCCTGGGAAAGCTGAGCTCGAATCAGAATGGTTTGGGAACTTGTCGCAGTGGAAGTAACTTAGGTAAATATTTCCAGGTTCTATGCCTTTCTGACAACACAGGGCCATCTGTTCATTCAGTTTGGTTTTTTTTTTTCTGTGTATCACTTTCTTATTTTTTTTTTACAACTTTTTTGCATTGCATTTTCTCTACATTGCTTTTGTTTCCTAGGTGTGTTACAGCTGTGTAGCAGCAAACTGCTGCAGGGTGTGTCTGAAGGAGGTCCCCTCTGGCTCATCCGCAGTGCTTCTTTCTTTGCAGGTTTGTGTGGAATGCCAGCCACAGTGTGACCCATCCATATGCACACACAAATCCAACTCCTTCTGAATCCTTGCAGGACATACGTAATTACTCTCTAGAAACAGAAAGGGCTAAAATAGTGACAACAGGTGTATCTGGCTTATACTTAAAAATCTTTCTTCCCAAAAAATAGCTAAAGTAATTGCTTTTTGTTCATATTTCTTTTCTAATTCCTGTTTAATTCAAAGATACTTTTATGTGGTGTTTTTAATAATAAGCCCTTATGTTTCTTAGAGAACTTATGTTTCCTGGCTTATAGCTGGTTTCTTGCTAGTGTGCAGGTGTCTTGCTGGTGTACAGCTTTTTCTTCTCTTAGCTCTTGCTACTTTTTTAAATTTGATGCAGACATTCAAAATTAATTCTTGAGCTAAGTCTGGGAGGCTTTAAGGTTTTTCTTTTAACAATATCAGTTTCTTTAATTTTCGAAACTTTAAACTGCATAAAGTCTCCTTTTACAGGCATACTGATGACCCATGCAGGTGGGTAGGTCTTAGGCATAATTAGTTCTGTTAATTGCAAAAATGTGAACTGGAATACGAATGCGGTTTCTTCACAGCCTTTGCAAATCTTGCATGCTCTACAGTTTGAGTGACTCTGTGCTACTAACACTTCAATGTAATACAACATAGGCTGAATGTTTCTTACTGTGAGGCTTTGTGGATAGTAAATCTCTGCTTGGGGAGTGAATCAGGAGCTTAATGAACCTTGTATTTGACTATTTCATTATGATGTTAACCTGTGTAAAATGACAATCTTGCACACACCAAAAAAATGTCAACAGTGACAAATGGGGGTACCACCAGCCCTCATTTTCAAAGCGTATCTGGTTTCTGATAACGTAAACTGTATTTCCCATTCTTAAGCTTCTTAGAAATGTTTTCAGTTTGGGGCAAATAACCAACTTCCTCTAGTAACATGACACTCGGTATAGTAATACTGTTTGCTGCCACCTCTGCTCACACCATACTGCGTATTTGGAGTAACAGTACAGGATGTAACTTTGCTGTTTTATGACCTTTAAACTTAAACATTTTTTTCCAAATACAGACAAATAGCATGACAAGTTATGTAATATTTTCCTATTGATCTGATCTGTTTGTTTTAGCACACAGCACACCTGTTGATATGCCTAGCAGAGGACAAAATGAGGACAGAGACAGCGGCATTGCTCGGTCAGGTATCTGCTGTCTGTCTTGTTTACCTGCTTTTGTAATTATGTTACAATTCTTTGGTGCAGTGATTCACCTGAAATATAAGCACCTTATGACCCATAAATCCAAAATTTTTTGGATCTGCAAAGTGGTTTTCCTTCTGCTTTTGCCCCAAGCCTTAATACAAGAACATTTGTGATGATATTCGTTGTTTACAACCATCACTTTCTGGGTTCTTAAACAATTTATAACTTGGAGAAAGAACGAATTGGAGCCTTTACTAAAGCAAGGGAAGAAAAGATGTTTTTGCACTGAATAGGAAAAGGAGGCCAGTGGATCGTTCTGTTCCAGTGGGAGGGCAACACCTCTTAAGACAGAGTGCTTTTAGTGAGAATAAAGACTTTTAGTATGTTCCAGTAGGTCTTAAGACAGAGTGCTTTTAGTGAGAATAAGACGACTTTTAGTATGTTCTAGTAGGGAAGATCTCTGACTTTAAGAAAAGAATGTCAGGCTGCAAGATTTATTTAGAATAATTGTCTATTCTCTGCAAGTGATGTTCTAGTAGGGAAGATCTCTGACTTTAAGAAAAGAATGTCAGGCTGCAAGATTTATTTAGAATAATAGTCTCTTCTCTTGCAAGTGAATTATGTGAAGAAGATCAGCAAGCAAGAGCAATATTTGTGGGAATTTGTTCCCAGTTAGAGTATGAAGAAAAGTATTTAACCACAGCTCTTTGTAATTCAGTATATGTGGGTTTTCTTTATTAATAGCATCTCTGAGCAGTCTTCTGGTCACTCCTTTTCCATCTCCAAGCTCTTCGTCATCATCTTCTAGCAGCTACCAACGTCGTTGGCTCCGGAGTCAGACAACCAGTTTAGAGAATGGAATTATTCCAAGGTGGTGAGTGCAACACCTTTCTTCTTACAACAGCTGTTTGGCAGTAATTTAAGCTAAGTAGAGCTTAAGCCTCTCTTCTTTAAAAGGACAAATCCTGTTATTAAATGCTCTCAATTCAGTCTAGCTTCTACGTATGTTACATAAGATTGCCAATATGAAGAAGGAACAAGTTTTGGCTGAATATGAACTGCAAGGCCAGATTTGAAATATACTTATTTTTATTGAACATATTGGCTGTGTCTGAAGCCATATTCTGAAAAGCAAATTTTTCTCAAGGAGCAGAGCATCCTGTTAAGATGAAAGGGACTGTAGCAGCACTGTTGCCATAATTACATTATACTATGATGAAGTCTGACTAGTGAGAAGTTACTGAAATTTTGGAGTAATAGCCCATGACAACTCTCTTGGCTGTTACAGGATGTTCCTGAGGTGGCTTCTGCCAAAACAGGAAGAAAAAAAAAAAAAAAGCTGTGATGAAAAATCTTGGCTTCTGTTTTGGAATTTTATTAGCTTGTGTAGCTCAGTGGCATAACAAAGCATGGAATGCAGCAGATCTTTCATAGCTAATAAGCAAATTCTTCCCTTGGCAGTTGCAAATTAGCAAATGGTTCTTGATTATCTGCTTGTATGTACTCATCCACCTGCACCCAGAGATGGCATGGAATTAGTGGAAAGCCACAAGAAA